>NC_056736.1:561394002-561694002 GCF_019279795.1 Protopterus annectens
AATATGGTTTAATCAAATGGCATTCGTAGAACATATGTTGCCAGTCTGCTTTTATTGATAAATCACATCTCCAGCAGCCAATATTTTTCTTAAACATAAGTTCCATTTTATGAGGGGTTACATAAGATCTGTGTATGAATTGCCATGTAAAAAGTCTCCAATGTAATGAAAGTGATGTCTGCTTTGGAGAAAGAAGAATTAGTTTTTTATCTCTGTCATTTGGCACATGTCCATTAACTGATCTATAATAATTCCATATTTTGTCATTATTATGCATTTTTATTTTTTTGTTTGTTTTATAAATAGATGATAAGTATCCCTTTCCAGTAATGGGTTGATTCGTTAGTCATATTATATGTTCTATAAGGTTAGGAACATTTTGTCTTATTGATGGTTGCATTGTTTCTTGTTTGCTTAATATATACTGTCTTAATTCTTGTACATGTAACCACGAACTATCTTCCATATTTAATTTCTGCTTAATCTGGTCTATTGTCAGAGGTTTTCCAGAGTTTAGCAGTTAATGCCAGTATATTAATCCCTTTTCTTTAAGCATGTTGACTACTTCCATATTAAATGTTATTATATTACCTTGTGTGTACGCTACTGGATATAAAAGAAATGACCATGCTTTAATATCAGGATTGCTATTAATACGATTTTGGAAAATTTTTAATGTATAAGTAATGTATTTGGAACTTATATTTTTATTCTTATGTATCATCATATATTCCTTCATCAGCCATAGAAAATTGTTTGGTATGAAATCTGTATACTTATTTGCTACTACAAATCCTGATTTTAACCAGATTCTCTCATGAACTAGCTTCCATTTTGATGTATATTTTGTATTTAGCCATAATGATATTGTTTTAATAATGGATGAATGCAAATATATTTCTATGTCTGGTAAACCTATGCCACCTATATCCCAATCATCTAGATGATACTTCATAGCTATCCTTGGTTTTTTGGATACCATAGGAATCTTACCATTAAATCATTTAATTGTTTTAGGTGCGATTTAGCTGGTGGCAAAGAACAAGCTTGTATGACATAAAGAATTTTTGGAAATATGATCATTTTAATTATATAAAACCTTTCTTCCATTGAAAAGAAGAATTTATTCCATCTTTGTATTAGATTTTTAATATTATTTAAGGTCTCTTTATAATTTGTTTCAATTGTAGTATCCAGGTTGTTAGTTATAATTCCCAAGTATTTAATTATATTATCGGTAGAGATATATTTATGGTATTTTTTATTTAGATCTTTTTTATTAGTATTTATAAGCAATACATTTGTTTTGTTCTCATTAAATTTAAGACTTGAAAAGGTTTGAAAGTTTTGAATTGAGTCCCATAATGCTTTTAAACTGCTATTATAATTTTTTAAGGTAATTAAAATGTCATCAGCAAAAAGTTGAATTTTAAGCTCTAGGCTGTTGTCTAGTTGTATTCCTTCAATATTTTTATCCATACGTATATTATTTGCTAAGGGTTCAATGACTAGCGCAAACAATAACGGAGAAAGAGGGCAGCCTTGTTTTGTGCCCTTAGTTATTTTAATAGATTTAGACTGACAGGATCCCAGTTTTATATAAACCAATGATTTTTCATATAATGATTTTATTAACAAAGTGAAGTTGTTTGAGAAGCCATATTCTTCTAAAACTAACCACAGATAACCCCAGTTCACTGAATCAAATGCGTTATTTATGTCTAAGCTAATAACATTCATTTTGTTTTTTGTGACATTTATATAATCAATTAAGGAAAGAATTATTTTAATGTTGTCATAAGTGTTCCTATCTTTTATAAAACCTGTTTGATCCTCCTCTATCAAAAGTGGTAGTAACTGTTTTATTCGAGCAGCATGTATTGCCATAAAAATTTTATAATCTATATTAAGAAGTGAAATGGGTCTGTATGATGAACATTCACTGGGATCTTTATTTTGTTTCTGAATTGGTGATATTAATGTGTACTTCCAAGAAGGAGGAATGTCTACCATTTTTAACTGATGTAAAGACATTCAATAACAACAGCAAAGCCTCATTTGATCGTAATTTAAACATTTCTGGGGTGATATTATCTATACCTGGAGCTTTTTTTAATTTTAGCTTATTTACTTCAGCTTTAAGTTCTGTCATTGTTATTTGTTTATCTATTAGTTGCACCTGCTCCTCTAATAACCTAACTTTAACATTGTTTTTGAGAAAAGCTTTCAATGCTGAATGTGTTTCTGTTTTCTCATTTTGATTATTAAGTTTATGAAAAAATAGCCTAAAAGCTTCTAGTAGTCCTTCTAAATCAGATACTTTCTTTTTGGTTTCTATATTATGTATTTCCTTGATTTGATTTGTTTTAGTAATCTTTTTAGTCCTATTTGCTATTCTTCGTTGGTTTTTAGGGTTCATTGAATAGTAACATAGTTTAATTTTTTCTAAGTTGATCATTGTTTTGTGGTGTAGCGTCTGAGTATTTTTTATTAGTATCTTCTAGTTCTTTTATTAAGTTGGTGTTTCCATTTTGAATATCAAGCTTTAAATTATCTACTTTTGACTGTAATTCCTTATTCCACTGTTTTTGTTTATTTTTATACCATCCCACCGCTCTTCCATATAGGTATGCTTTCAATGCATCCCATATATATATTTCAGATACATCTTTTGTAAGATTGATATCTAGGAATGTTTGTGTCTCTTTAATATAAAATTCCTTAAAATCTTTTGAGATTTGTTATGTAAGATGGTATTCTTGTTACTGATATCCTTCTCTTGAAACATAAGTCTATCTCAAACGTTGTGGTCCGAAAAGGGACATGAAATTGTCTTGACTTTATTTAGAGGTTAAATCCTTTGTTATGTACACTATCTAGAGTATGTATTATGTCTATGGGAAAAATGTGTAAAGAATAGTGAATCTGGGATAGCATACTCATTTATGTCAACTATATTAAAAGTTTCAAGAAACGCAGATAACAACTTTGTTAAAGGTGATCTCTTATGTGTAGTTTTAGTATTTGTGTCAGTTTCTTTTATAATGCAATTGAAATCTCCAGCTATGATTAAATTGCCTTTGGTATATTGTACAATGTCTTCTAAGTGTGGTTTGGCCACTCTAACACCTAGTCCTGGTATCCAATAAATATTCACTAATGTATATATCATTTCGTTGATGGATATTGTCACTAGACAAAACATTCCTGAGTTGTCATGGAACGTGTTTATAATTTTAGGCATTAAAGTAGTGTTTTTCCACAAAATTGCTACTCCCCTTCACTTCTTATTATAGGTGGAATTTACTAGTATTGTATAATTTTTATTGTTTATTTTATTTATGTCTTCCTTGTAAGGTGTGTTTCCTGTAAAAATACTAGTTGCGCTTCACATAGCTTTAAATATCTATAAAGACTTCCCCTTTTGCAGCTATTATTTAAACCATTTACATTAAGAGATATACATTTTGCAATTGGATTTATATTAGCTTTGTTTTTATCCATATTCATATACTCATAACAATGTGTAGATGTGTGTACATGAAGAGAATGACTTGTTCTTTCTTCTTCCAACAGTATTACAATAGATTATAGACACCCAATAAAAGTAAATTACAAGATCATAACTGAGAACAATATAAGATAAACAACCACCAAACCCCTCCCATGAGAAAAAAACATCTCATCCTTGAATGATCTAATCATTCAAGCGATCTCTCTAAGTCTGCATTTCAGCATCCTCCCCCGGCCCCGCCATATGGTAGTTTTATAATGAAAAGTATCTTATATATCTTTTAAGTATACATGTGTCTGCAAAGCTAATATAAATCCAATTGCAAAATGTATATCTCTTAATGTAAATGGTGCTGGGGGGATAGATTTATCACTCAGAGACTCCCTATGCTGTGGAATAAAATCCCGGTCCATGTGAGGCAGAGCACCTCGCTGGCTCTGTTCAGTAGAAATCTTGACCTGTGGATGGGAGATCGTAGGTTTATCCCGGGAATCATCTCTGTGTCACTGCTGGACAGAGGCACAACAAACTAATGGGCACAGTATTTTTTCATATAAGGGGTGGCGTAAGCCACAAAAATTTGGGCTAGGCTTATAAATGCCTTAGGGCAGATAGCCTAGTATAAACCTATGAACCTATGAACTTAAATACAGTCTTTATCTATTTTTAATATTTTATAAAACACTAAGGCAACACAACTATACATAGATTTAATACTTAACTATTTGGTTTTGTTTAAATTGTAAAGGAAAATCTTATTTTGATATATCTTTTGTGTAGCAATAACGGTTATGCATCTTAAAATTAATGTGCTTGCTGTCTATCTCCCTTATAGTGTGAGTGGCATTCATAGGTATCAAATTTATTGTAATGGTCTACATATATATATATATACATATACATACATACACACATATATATATATATATATATATATATATATATATACATATACATACATACACACATATATATATATATATGTACACACACACATACATACATACACACATATATGCATACATTTATTTATTTATTTATTTATTTTTATTTAACATTTGTTGACCGGGAATGTCTGACTAGGTTCCACAGAGCCTGTTTTCAGCAGAGGCCCGGGGAGAAATGCTCCAGATGCATGTCTTTGGAATGTGGGAGGAAACCCACGCGAACACAGGGAGAACATGCAAACTCCACACAGAAGGCACCCCAGCCGAGAATCGAACCGGAGAACCTCTTGCTGTGAGGTGACAATGTTAACCACTGCACCACTGTGCCGCCCTACATACATAAAAAAAAATGTCAAGCATTATATGCATCAGTTAACCATGCCACAAGTTGATTAAATCAGAAAGTATCCGTAACAATGAATATAACGTTACATTTGTATTGTCATTTATCAGTAATCTTATAGTTTTCTTTTAATTCAGAAAGTCATATTTTAGTGGTATGAATGCTACTAATTTGTTTTTGGCATTGGTATTATATAGTTTAAGACTATATTTCTTAGCAATTCCTATATATTTATTAGTGCCACTGGCATATTTCATCGCTAGTGTACCACATATGTCAAATAGCAACTTATACTCCTTATGATATTACAGGATTTATCTGCAGCGTTATAACTGTAAGGTTGGAAAATATGAGAAGCAAAGTAGGCTTTAAATATGCTACAACACAATTGTTTGGTACTTATTACTGTCAACTCTTCTACATACACAGGAAAAGATAACCTTATATGACCATCAACCATTTTCCTTCATTTTTCTCTTCATCCTTCTATTCTCCATTTTTAATAAATATTTGTTTCTATTGTGGCTTCTTTGAATTTAGTGAGGGTACTCCATATCATATTATAGATAATATACAACGTTCAAACGGAGAACATGCCCAATATAGAGACATATTCTCAACTCAAGTGGTCCACACCATATATTTATAACACTGCAGTCAGAAATATACTAATGAATATGCAATAACTAGCAGCTTTGCAGCATGTGTGTGTCTCTAACAAGTACATACCTATAGGATATTAAAAAGAATAGATAGCACGCTCTTGTTTCATAATTAACAAATGCACACAGCCTGGTATTTACTTTCATAGACAGAAATTAGACCTGTTACTTGTATGCATATCAGGTACCAACAGCAATATGTTAGTAAATGCCTATGCTATTCAAATCATATTTTAATGCTGATTGATATGAGATGTAGCTGACAATGGCTTTAGCGTTTGTGATGTTATATAATATATATTCAGTATTATAAGTAGAAGTATGTTGCATGTCTATTTGCAATCTAAGGTTCAAGGCTGATCAATTTAGACATACAAGAGAATCTCTTTAGCCTTGGTTATATAATGGGAGTTACTGTGTCTCTACACAACCATTCATTTTCAGTGAGGATGTTCAATATTAATATAACTTGCCTTTAATAAAAGCATACTTATAATTCAGCAGTTCTTTCCTATATATATATATATATATAAAAAACAATATCATAAGCAAGACTGAGATTTTTTCTTGCTCATTACTGCTTAATAATTGTGCTACTTGAACAATTTGATATTTACAGAGTATCTTGATAATTAAACAGCAACTCCTTTTTACCCTTAAAATGCCTAATAACACATAGCTGCATTCATGAACCTTAATTGACTTACTATCCTTAAGGTTGAGTACACTAGCTGCAGTGTGTTTACAAATATGTTATATAGTTCCATTCAAGGACTTAAATATATTAAATTTTTATAAAATTAAGTTAAATTATAGTAATTTACGTGGGTGATCTTATCAGAAAAGATTATAGTAAAGTCTGTATGTGTTAACTATTCATACAGTTTTTTCCAAGTGATATACTTCTTTTTAAGCTTTGTGTGCTGTTTATGTGTACAATTCAAAATGAATAACAAATATTACAATATAATAAAACGTCATGTATGTGTTGATACCTTCTAAATTCATTAGGTACTTCAGTGTACTTTTAATATTTGTTAAAACTGTAAAAGCACTTTGCCATCTCATAAATAGTGTGCTGGTTACTTTAAGTAGCTTAGGAGCTGACACCACACCCATACTGTCTTGTTTTAGTGCTGACATCACTTATGACTGTTTACTTTCATTTTGTGCTGTTAGAAGGTTTAACACACTGTAATGGATTCTAACTGAAGAACGTTCATTCAGGGGTGGTAAAATAAGAGTTCCCAGCTCGTGACCATGGTGGGAAGACAAAAACAAAGTGAAGTTTTTAGGGCTTTTTTTAAACTGAACATCAGCTCATTAAACTTCTATTAGTTTTCTTAACATTAAGGGCAGATATACAAGCCAAACAGTTGTTTGGTAGTCAAAAAGGCACTTTTAGCATCAAAGAATAGATAATTACTTTTCAAGGCACTTTTTGACAGTTATTACTAATCAGTTTTTATATATTATTATGTGTATTAAATACATCAGTTTAGATATTTCATGCAGCTTAGTGTAAATAATATAAAAAGGAATCATGCTCATTTAAACACACCACATTAATATGTCAGTGTAAATACATCATATTCTATACTAGCAGTAAAAGGCAGGTAATTTATAAATGAACTATCAAAACATCATTTAGAGTTAGAAAAATCATGACTGTAAGTATTTACATTGTAATAGAGAAATATATGTTACCTTGCTTTCTTTTAGGGTTGTTTCCTTTAGTTATAAAATGTCCTGCTTATCTTGTATTTATATTGTTTCAAAGACTGACACATGTGTAAAGCATGAATGTTTTCAAAGAACTTTTTTGCCTTACAGAGCAAATAGAAGACAATAATGTTTGTGTTTTTCATATGTCTTTTATCGTTTCTTCTTCTTCTTGTCAGCAGAGCTCCATTCATTTTTTTCTAAGTGACGCTTAACCCCAAATTGAGAGAAATCCATTTATTCCACATTATCCAAGGTTTTATTAGCTGAAAGATAAAAAACTGTTGCTTGCAGAGTGTCAAAAGTTTTAGGACCTTCAGTAAAAAATATTTTTATTCTTGCAGGAAACAGCAAGTGGACTTTAAGTTGTCTTTTTTTCAATTCCTTTATCAGAGGGAGACATTCTTTTCTTGCAGTTATAACTCCAGCAGAATAATCATTATCAAATCTGATTATGTTGTCTTTGTATTTAACTGGAGAAGTTGACCATGCTGTTTTTAAAATAAGTTCCTTGTCCTGTGATGAAAAAAACTTTACTATTATTGATCTCGGGTGATTTTTTGATTTGATGGTTAATGAAGCAGCTCTTAAGGATCTGTGGGCTCTTTCAATTCCATAAGAAAGAGCTTCAGGCAATTTTAAAACTTCTGGTAACCAGGTAGTAAGGAAAGTCACCATGTTATCTCCTCTGTTTTCTCTGGTAGCCCATAGATGCGAAGGTTATTTTGTCTGGACCTGTTCTCTAGATCCTCTATTTTATTTTGTAATGAAGCATTTTGTTGTGATAAAAATGTAGCTGAAGATCTTGTTCTGAGAGTCTGCCCTCAGTATCATTTAAGGATCTCTCTATGTCAGCTATTTGAGACTTCTGTTGCGTCATTATTTCTTGTAGTTGCTGTATTTGTTTTGTAGATCTCTCCTCAAAAGTGTCCAGTTTGGTATTCATTTTGTCAAATTTCACTGACAAGTCTTGTATAGCATTTAATAAAGACTGTATCTCCTTTTTCATCGTCTGGTCCTGTGTGGTATGCTTAGAAAAGCTCATTTTCAGTAGATTCAGATACCTTCCTTCTTGTTTTTGACAGGAAAAATAATGTTTAAAGCCAAATTTTTTGCACTGTAGACTTCTAGTGATATTAGTAGAAGTAATTCAACAAAATAGGTTTGTCTACAATATCTAGTTTTTAAAAAATCCTGTCAGAAATATCTTTTGAGTGCAGAGCTGAGAAAAGATGCTGCCAACCAGTCTACATCCTAGCCACGCCTAACGTTCGCTTTTTAAAGTGTTCTCTGATTTAATATAGACCCACATATATATACACACACACACACACACACACACACACACACACACACACACACACACACACACACACACACACACACACAGTGGATATAAAAAGTTTATACACCCCTGTTAAAATGCCAGGTTTTTGAGATATAAAAAAATGAGACCACAATAAATAATTTCAAAACTTTTCCCACCTTTAATGTGACCTATAACCTGTTCAATTCAATTGAAAACAAACAAATATAAAAAAAACATACAATAAGCTGCTTGTAGAAGTGTGCACACCCTTAAACTAATACGATGACACTTTTAGTGATAGGGTTTTGATTCTTTTTAGACACCCTGTGGACCTTTCTGAAAACGTGCTTTGGGTTTTGCAGGAGGCCAGAAAACCAACTAATAGAAAATCCTGTGTGACTAAATGGAAGAGATTCTCTGTTTGGTGTCTCAAGCATGATCTGGGTTTTTTTTCTGTGGCTATTCTTATAGTCCTATCTTTGTGTGAGTTGCTCACTTCTGACTTAGCATGTTCATCTATTAAAGTTAATTTGCCAGCCATTTCCACTTGTTTGCTTCTGAATCTACCTCGAGCTTCTAGTTTTGAAGTCAAACAGTTTCTGAAAGGCATCCTTCGTGTTTGTCTCCACGAAAAGCCTATTCCTCCTCCTTGGGACCTTCAGTGTTGTTCCTGAGAAAGTCCAGTCTCCCATCAATCCAGGCAGTCCTCTTTTGAGCCTGCAGTTTCCTCTTCCCTATGACATGAGTACTTGGAAGACTGTATTGTTGGTGGCTCTTACTTCTGCCAAGAGGGTCTCTAAACTTCAACAGCATTTAAGGCAGTTTCACCATTTTTGTTTTTTCACAAGTTCAGTGTGTCTCTTCATACCAATCCATCTTTTGTGCCCATGGTGGTTAATGATTTGTCCTTGAGTGAGTCCATTCATCTTCCTTTTTTTTCCCTTCTTCACAGAATCCTAGTGAGAGGGTTCTTCACACCTTGGATTTACATAGACAACTCAGATGTTGTCTACCTAGACAAGACAAAACATGGCAGGAAATCTAAGCAACTTTTTTTTGTTTCTTTTCATGCCAGGAAATTGGGTTTGTTGGTCTCTAAATAAACCATCTACTGCTGGATTTCCAAGTCTATTTCTTTTTGCTTTTCTTTATTTGGCAAACAGCTTTCTTCTTCTGTTCATGGTCATTTGACTGGGACAATGGTCTAGTGCTTTTTTCAGGGGTCTGGATACTAGATACATCTTGAAGGCTGCTACTTGGTCTTCTGTTCATATTTTTACCAAATATTATAAGTTGGATGTCATTTCTATGGCCAGGGCAGGTTTTTCCAAGACCATTCCTCATGGATTTTTGGAGGACTTCTCTCTGGCTTCCTTTTGTCATACTTTCTAGTAGCTTTTGTACTTTCCCAAGAGTGAAGAATGCTGCATCAGTGATAAGGAAAGACATAGTACAGTTGTGCAATGTCTTGCCATAAGAGTAGATGTCCTAATTCTCACTGTTGCAGTATGCTGTCCCTTTCAGGTAACTTCATTTTAGCCAAGGGGTCTTTCTTACAACCTTTTCTCCTTCTTCCCTTCATGGTGTATGAATGTTGCTTTCCTCTGGGGTTGTTCTGGTTCTTCTGTGGCAGCTCAGTTATGAGGATTAAGCATTCATACTTTGCATATATACTTTATGCCTTGCACGTAGGACATAACACATATCTCATGTACAAGGCCTGGAAGATGTAAAGGTTTTAAGTATGCTGGTTGAATGTTTGGTTATCCTCAGCAGGATGTCCCAAGAGTAAAGAATACCGCAACAGTGTGAAGTAGGACATCTACTGTTATGGTGAGATCTTACACAACTGTACTTTACTGCTTTTCAGTACAGGTTCTTTGTCTTTATGTCCAATAAGTGTTAGGATAATCCTTAAATGGATAAAAAATACAAATAGCAAACAAAAGCAAGGTATTTTAATGCGGTATTTATTTTATATTAAGGTCTCTGCCTTTCTTTACTGCTGTGAGACATGTGTTTATTTTATATTAGGGTCTCTTACCTTTCCGTGTCATCTTAGAGTTGGCCAGGTAATAGATTGAAAAGGAGCTGTAACTTTCTGGAGCATAACTAAGTGAATTGAATGTGATACCTTTTTTTAATTTCTGACATGTTCTCTGCATTTTTTTTTTTGTTTATTTTGTCTGAGAACACTACTAGCACCTGTGCATCTATTATTTATTCTGTTTGTTTTATGCATGTTTCCTGAGAAAAGCAGAGCAAAGTTTGTCCATGAATGTTGTATATTGTGTATAATACAATTAATTTTCTGCTAGTGGTTACTTGGATTAAAGTTGCTTTAATTAATTTGCATACTGTTTTGCACATGAATGCTTTAGTCACAAGGGGTGGGATCAGTTTTTTACCCACCTCACTAAACCCACCTACATTTTGAATTGTCACTTTTACAGTCTTTGTTGAACATACCCTCTTCTATTGCCTATACAGACCAAACCAGAGCAAGGTGAGTAACACAGTATATAAATCTGCTGTTGTGTTTTTCCATATTAAAGAAACAAAGCAGCAGATCTTAGTAGCTAGTAAATGGTAACTATTGGTTATGTAAGTATGCATCATGCTTGGGTTTGCACAGTTAATTTGAGTTAGTTAATTACTGTTTTTCTACGTATCGTTTTCAAGCTAAGGTACAATTAATGAGAGTTTAGTTCTGTTATGAGAAGACCCATCTTCAGTAAGAAAAAATATTAGGACAGGTTAACATGCAAGCCTAGCTTCAGTCCTGTCCTATCCCTAATGCACCTCATTGTTACTCCTTTCTAGATCCTTCTTGCTGTGCTCTAGTTTTGCCACTGAAAAATGGTTCTAGGCCACACATTGTGATTGTAAGAGAAGGTTTTCAGTAAATGCACATCTGTTGTTGTTTCTTGTTGTCTCAGCTTTCTTCCATTTTATTCTGGTCCTGTCTTGCCTTGTGTTTTACAGGAAAAAAAACTTTTCTACATTTGGTCCATCTTGCCGTATTGCATCTTTTTCCTTCCAATGCAGGGGGCAATGCTAGATGGGGGCACATGTCTCCCCCTTGAAATTGCGTGCTCCGTGTGTGCCACACCTCTGGAATACTAAAAATAAAAAAGTCTCTCATTTTTTCTTAAATCAGTTTCCAGTGTAAAGAAATGTTTGTTTCTTTTTCTGTCTCAAAGTGAAAGTGTTCCTTCTTATCTTTTTTTTTCCCCCCACTCAGCAAGTGTGGTCCATGTTTTTTTTTTAAGATACTCTGGTCTTTTTTAGACTCAAATTAAGCACATGGGAGAAGTGAAGACTCTAGGAGTAGTGAGAGAATGAGACGTCTGTGCTGACATGTGTGCGCTGTTCAAATTCAGACCAAGACCTGAAGGAATCGGATGCAATCCTGGAGTCGACACAAAGTTAATTTCTTGACCACTATAGCTGTTATTAGTAATTACTGATACACAATCTGTGTTTCCAACTAAATTCCATGATTGTGCATAAATAACAATTTAACTTTGGCCATTTATTTGGTTGACCTGCATTAGCATCAACTCTCATTGCATTGAATTTTACCTATAGGGTTTTCCATATGTGGGCAGCCCAGCCATTACATTTTGTCAGGTTTTAATAAAAAGAAAAAGAAAAATTCTCTACCATTTTTTGCAATTGACTTTTACAGAGGCATTGTGTGCTTACCGCATTTTTTTCTTTTCCTAAGGACAGTAGATTTAGGCTATTGTGCAAGTGTTTGCACCACTCCTTTTTTTCCCCTACTACTACCTGCCTGTGCTGGATCATCTAGTCACTTGTTTTGCTGCAGTCTGATGGAGCCAATGAACAGGAGAGCCACAAGGAGGTGGTGGAAGCCTGCAAAGTACAACAAAGTAAACTATGTGGAATGCATCAAGTTTATGATAAAAGCAAAATATCGGCACTTTCATTTTTCTTTGCAGCAGCAGAAGTGGGATTAAGGAGACTGTCTCATGTGGATGGCCATGACAGGTAAAGCAGCAGTTTATTTTTCTTCATGGCAGCAGCAAGAGTAGGGAGTCTTGTATTGGGAGTGTTAGAAGAAGCCACCCAGAAAACAGCAGGAGTCCATGCATTGCAGTGACTGTAGTCTGAAGGGAATGTTGTGGTCAGGCAGCTCATAGCTGAACTTCGCATGTACTTTGTTTTATCAGAATACAGTAAATTCACAATAACCATTTAACATCATAAAACATTTCAATAGCACCAAAACTGCATTGCATTTATTTATTTATTTATTTATTTATTTATTTAGGGTAGGTTAGCAGATTAACACAAGCACTTCAATTTTCTGTCAGTGTGATAAACAAATAATATAAATCCTCTCCATCCTTTCATTTTGTTTGCATTTTGAAACAAGTGTTGATCTCTTTAAATAAATTTGTGTATGCATATTTTTCTGCTTTTCTTTCACATTCTCTTATTCACTGGCCCTCTTTCTCTCTTCTGTTCCTTCTCCAAACATTTAGGGCTTTAATACTGTTGTGTGAATAGACCCTTTCCTAAGTTAGGTTTTTTCAAGGTTAATGAAGTCAGTATTGCTTCAATCAGTGCTGATTCCCAGGAGTTCTCTTCTCAGTGCCTGAAAAATATCCAGAACTACTTCCTTCATATAAAATATTCAGTTATGCTTGAAAGGGTTATGGTTAATCACTGAAAGTAGCAACCATCACACGGTACATCATCAGTTACAAAGCATTAAAACTCCTTCCATCGAAAGTGCACTTCATTGAACCTGTGAGACGGGGAAAGCAACTATTTGGCCAACACTTCCCATCCCACTTTTCCCCACTGTAGTGCGATCTCAGAGTTGGTATATATAGTTGAGGGGTGTGGGGGACAAAGCCTCCCCACATGGGTGGGTTTAAAATACTGCCATTTGTGAAACAGGGAAGTGTTGGCCAAGTAGTTACTTTCCCTGTCCCACCGGTTCGATGAAGTGAACTTTCGATGGAGTTTCGATACTTTGCATTCAATGATGTTAAGTTCGATGGGTATTCATTTTGACGATTAAGCATAGACCTGCTTGAAAGTTATTTCTCCTTAACCCAGCTGAAACTGCTGGAATTGTTAGGGTGTACTTATTCCACATTGCTCTATTTTTTTTCTTGCTTGTCCTGATATCTTTGAAAAGCGCTATATCCTTCAGTGCATAAGGCACTGGTTGTAGCTGTTTCAGTAAATAGTGCTGCTTTTGTCCTTTTCTTTCACTGTGGTATCTGGTTTTCTTCCTTTTACTTTAACTGTTGAAATTTGATGACCCATGTGATCATTAGTAGATAATTTTCAGTAATTCATTGCGGCTTATGTTTCCAGTGCCTTTCAGCTACTTATATTGTGCAATGTTTGTATTTTCCATTCTAAGAACCTTGGCATGTTGTTGCACTTTCAGTGCACATACCTACAGATATAACTGTATCACAGCCTTCAACAAGATGTGTAGCTGTTTTTAGGTCACTACTGAAAAACCTCCAATTGTTTCTTTGTGTCCTGCTTCTGGGTTTAGTAAGCCAGAGTGTAAGGAGTCTGCTATACTGAGCTGCAATTAGATTTTCATCCTGTGGTTTAAATTCACTTTGCTTTAGTCATTCCTGGGTCAGATGTTCGTCATTTTTTTGTTCCAGAAGTTCTCTATATTTATAATTGTAGTATTGGTTACTTCATGCTTCAGAAATTCACTATGTTTCGAAATGATGGTGGCAACAAATAAGTATGTAATAGTCCTCCAGTTGCTGACCTTTTCATACATTATACTCTTTTATAAGGAGGCTCTTGCCTTCTTCAGACTGAGGGGTATACAGTATTGCCATGTACTGTTTTTTTTTTTGTTTTTTTTTTTTTAATGAAGCAGATTTCTTATTCAACTCATCCAATACTTTTGGCTAGTAAGTCAAAGCAAATGCGTAAGTTAGAATAGGGAGGGCACATTGAATTACAGCTTCAGCTTGATTCCATGATGCCAAAACAAGTTTTAGTACTAGTGGCAGTCTTCTAAAATGTTCCTTACTAAACTTTGTTCTCATTTGTTCATGTAAAGCTCTTAATACACTTTTTCCTGTAGTCAACTATATGCAGTGTTTGAATCCTTTCACCTTCATTTGCCTATTGTGTAACTTTGAACAAGTCACTTAACCAGACAGTGCTCCCAAATCACCCCTGAAAACTTTGTCCAGTGGAGTTACCTGGTTAGCAAATACATAAAATAATAACTAAAATCTGTTCACCCAATATTTTTGGTTTTCTCCAGAATTCTTGAGCAAATAAATTGAGAGTTTGGTCTGCTCTCTGTAAAGTTTGTGGCTTTATGACAAATTGTTGTGGATTGTGGTCACTAAATACTGATAGGCATGTGAGTTTTAGATTTTCTCCTTTAGAAAATGCTTGCCAATGCAAAGCTTGTTGTTTTAGCTACTGTAAGTATGTAAGAGAAGTATTTAAAGTCTGTTTCTGAGTTTGTCTTTGTTTGGGGGGGGGGGGGTAGGATTTTGAAAGATGTCCATTTTTAAGTGATAGATGACCAAGGGAGGTAGCACTAAAACTTGAGTACAAAATGGAATTTTCTTGCTACACCCCTGTTGCACTGTATGGTTTTCACAGCAGAGAGATGAAATACATAGGTGCTATTTAGTGCTTCCATACATGTTATTTGACCATCAATCCCAGCAGGTCTCTTGTACTTTAATGCATTTCCAGATGTATTTTCAATATATGTAGACTTCCAAGGGAAGAAAAGTTTACTGTTGCTCATGCTAAGTCTGTTTTCAGTGTGAGTGTTTTATTTTGTTTACCAAATATCTGTCAGTATTTTTTGCAGTAAAATTTGAAATACTTTTTAAATTAAATCCTAAGAGGTATGAATTGCTGTTCTTTGAATTTGTGTTACGAGATTCTTTTTCTCTTTTAACTGAGACACAATTGACTTTGTGCCATTCTTCCACGTCTGTTGCATTGTTAGCAACCAACTTGATTTATTACACTGCAGCATACTAACACTCCATCCAGACGTAATCCTTGAGCAGGACAAATTTAGTTATTTTCAGTGTTGTACATAATGCCACGGTTTATAAAATATGTAAATAAGTTATTAGACTGTGCCATTTATAGTTTTTTTCAAAGGGGAATATATGGAAATGGTCTGTAACGTTTAACAAAGGATTGGGGGAGAATTGCTACAATGCATTCTATGTTTTTTTTTTTTTTTTTTTTTTTTTTTCAGATGTCCTGCATAATCCCCAGCTAACTACTGTACCCCTATTGTACCTCAGCAAGAAAGGAAACCTGGATCTGTCACTGACTATATGTCCTTTTATATTTCATTCCTAAAAACTGGTTTCTATCTTCATGTCTTTGTTTTACAGTAACATGAAAGTTCTGCTTCAGTTAACTGTGCTGTATTCTTGTACTTGTAATACTTCTGTCATAAGTTACCAGTGTCGACTTTTAGTATTTCTCACTAGTGTATTTTCTTATCTTTTTCAAAGATATGTATACATACATTTACATAATTACCATTGTTAATCCCCCCCCCCAAATAAAATGCATACAATATGTGCATGAATGTTTTTTGGAGCTTTTCTTCCTCGGACTCTATTGAAAAGGGGCTTTTGTTTCACTCTCCCAATCAATACACGTAAGTAAAAATAACACTCACGCTGACCCTCCAAAACTAAATCTAAATAATTTAGTGTAGCATTCATCCAATGTATAAGCAGTGGAAAACATAAAATGCTAGGACCCTTTTTTATTTATTTTAAAGTCTACTTATGTACATCAGCTTAGTCTTAGTATTGTGTTGTCATAGATACATTTTATTAACTGCTTAAGTCTTGTTTTGTTTTAAGTTTATTACATTGATTTGTTTATTTACTAAATGGTGTATCATAACTTTCATTTGTTGTCACTTCAGCGGCTATGGCCAAGGTGCTAGTATTAATAAAGTTTGTAGTTGTATTGTTGCCTGCTGTACTTTGTAAACTGCTGACAGACGTGTTACTGTATGATGCACTGGGGGGAGGGGGGCAGCATTGTTAGGTTTACAACGTTTTGAGACGACTTTCAGGATATCTGCTTTGAGAAATAGAAATTGTTAGTGTTGACAGCCATACCTCAGTGAATGTGCTGTCTGCCAGTCAAGAGGCACAGTCCATTGTTCAGCAAAAACTTTGAGGACCACCATTTGCAAGGGACTGAATACATAGGTAAAAAGTATTGCAGTAAAGACAGCAATACATTCATACATCTACTTTTACAACAGAGACTACCTCTTACTTCTGTACTTTTAATTAGTGATGTTTGATGCGTCACCTAACCAGGCTCTTCTCTGCTTTACTGCTTATTTATTTATTTTTATTTTATTTTATATTTGTTGACCGGGCTAGTCTAGCTGGATATATTTCCATTTTCAGTAGAGGCCTGGGGAGAAAAGCTCCAAACAGATATACAAAAGTATAAAATATTGTTACATGGTAAATAAAGGATTAATAAATAAAATAAAACAAGTAATTATTACATTCTAGAGATATAAACACTTGAGAAAAGCAACAGTAAACATAATATCACTTAAGAAAGCTAAAACAAATGTAATACAGTAAGAATCATGTACAATTGTTCACATCAGGTAGAAAGATTTCAGCAGTAAATTGATTGGAGTTTAAACAGTATTATTGTATTGTATTGTTGGAGTAGCTAGTATTATGTTTAGTCATTGTGTGAACTTTTCTTTTGTCATTTGGATTTTGCCTGGAAAGGATGTATTAGATGAGATAGCGTCTAGCGACTAGTTAGCAAATAAAATGTGCACATACTGATGAGTTCCTTTTGTTGAAATAGATTATACTACAGTATTTTCTGTATGTTTTTAAAGCAGGACTTCACTGACACATGACATAAAATGAAGCTTTATATTTTGGCTGGGTACTTAGAAATACCTGTGTTGCTACTATCTGTTTTGGAATGCTTGTGATTACTAAATTAGCAACAACACTCTTCTTGTTACAGCTCTTAGAGCTCTTGATTCAGAGAGATGGAGAGTTCCAGGAGTTAATGAAGACTGCAGTTGAACAAGGCAAGATGCACCATGAAATGCAAGTTTTAGAGAAAGAGGTGGAGAAGCGGGACAGTGACATCCAGCAGTTACAGAAGCAGCTGAAGGATGCAGAACATATACTGGTAAGTAGAGAAGGCTTGCACTCCTTATTAAAATGATGTGCCATTGACAGGGATGCTGTGTGACTTGCAGATGGTGACTCCAGGCAGCAGGTAGCAAAGCAATTTAGTGGATACAGAAAATACTTTTCTCTAGTCTCTATATACCAGATACTTTTCTTTAGTCTCTATACTCCAGCTACACTGATAAACCCATCTCTTCTATCAGGAGAAATGTGGATAGTGTAACAGACTGGTTATTTCTTTACTCCCTCTGCAAGGATGAGAAAAGTTGGGTGATTATCACTCAGTCCTACATCTTTGCCCCCTTCTCTCATGCCTGACTTGTTGAACTTGCTCCACAAGTAGCACACTTGGAGTTTTATCACTCTGCACCATGGAGGGTTGACCCATATATATGCCTTTGGCCATTTGTGACGCAATGCCCAGATGTATTGCAGGCAGCAGTATCTTAAGCCCCAAACTAATAGCTGGCTGCAGTGACCATAGCTAGAAATGGGAGTTTCACACCAAAAATGCAAATAACACTAACAGGTGTATTCAAAATCGCGACCCCCCCCCAACTGACTGCAGCAGGTAGGGTTTTGGCCTTATAAATTACCATTCTTAGGTTAGTCAGCATTTCACCTGAATGTCTACACTACCTCTAATCTTGGAACAGGGGATATGACAGAAGAATTGAGCACCTTGCAATGTTATTGGTTAAGCTTCTGCTTCTGGACTGTGACCACAATTTTATTAAGTGCGGTGGTGCTGCTGCGGTAGCGTTGTTGCCTCGTAGTAAGACGCTGTCCGGTTTGATTCTCAGCTAGAGCGTCTTCTGCATGGAGACATGCGAGAATGGGCGTACCTTCGTTGAAGGTTGTGCGTCAGGGCTGGTAACTCGGCACATAAAACCAACTACCAATCATTAGTGGACCGGAGTTCCGCTGTGGCGACCCCTAACCGGGAAAAGCCGAAAAGACACAACACTACAAAAGAAGTAGTGTTAAAATTTAGGTTTAAAATTCAGAATTGTGCAGTGTGGTTGTAGCCTCCAGTAAATTCATCAGTATAAAAATGTAGGTTCCACTTTCTTGACGCACACAACTTTAGCTGAACCACATAAACACTTTGCTCAAGTGTCAGATAAACACACTGTTTTGATTTCAGGTAAAGGAGATTAAAACTTTATTTTTATTTAAAAAAGTCAGTAAACCAGAACAAGAGTGCTGACTATGGAAGAAGCTTCTGTGTGTAAAAAAGTAGTATTATGTATGTGCAAATGTACACATACAGAGTACAAATGTTATTACTTTAAAAACCATCAGAGTAAGGATGTTTCAAAACATAAAGTTCAGTTTGCAGTCAAGATTAAAGCAGTAGTAAGGAAACAAATACCCTGTAATCTAGATGAGCAGACTTCCACTGAACATGGACTTTGAGTAAGGTGGCCCTTCATGTGAAGATTTATGAGAAAATAAATCCTTTGTCCTGTCCTTCTTGTCTCCTAGGCAGCCTCTATCTGTCCATTATATATATATATATATATATATATTTTTTTTAACCATAATTCAGATACTTTCGGCTAAATCAGATCTAGTATCGTCTTATTGCACTGAATAACTCATCTGTTTTCATAACGTAATAATTTTTCAAACCTTCCATTAATTTGTGCTTATTAGACTCTGAAAGGGATTAAGTAACAAAATATCTTTGTCGTTATGTATCAACCTTGTAGTCTGCTTTTCAAACACACCAAAGTTGTTTTTCTCTTTCCTAGCCAAACCTTGAGTAGATTTGCTTTCTGTAGCTAAGAAGATCAGTACAAGTGATTTCAGGTGTTTAAACAAAACAAAGATAACATTCTGAGAGAACAGTAAATAGATTTCCACAGGCAAAAACAAAATAACCTTCCACTTGTCCTTGTTGGTACTTTTAATGACATGTCATTTGTATGTAGAGCTTTTCCAGGTACCAGGTAATTGAAGTAATTGTTTTCAATAATGTCATGCATTACAGTTTAAGATGTGTGCTGCTGAATTCTTGAATATGCTGTCCTTTGGATGTGACGTTAAACTCAAGTCCCATCTGCCAGAGTTGATGGTAGCTCAGGTGGGTGTATATGATCCCATGTAAATTAGTAAAAAGAGTAGGAGAATTTCTCTGGTGTTCTGGCAAAGTTTCTTCTAGTCATTATAAGTACCACTTTGCCCCCCCTCCCCCGAAAATAAGCTGTTGGCATAGTGGGACAAACCTGGTCAGTAAAGCATACATGAATGCAGTTTTCTTAGGACACAGGGATGTTTCATTTTTTCCCTATTTTTGTGTCATTTAATCAGTAACCACTGGGCTATACCCCTCATGCGGTATGATTAAAAGCTCATTGTATCTACCTTTGTATAGCATTTTATTTACTTTACAAATGAATGGAAACTGCTATTGGTATAAACGCTGTAAGCTAGGTACTTGTAACATAACTGTCCCATAATGATAACTGGAGAAGGTTTTGTTTTCTGCACAGAGGTGTCTTGTTAAGGAAGACATTCTTTTTGTCAAGCAGGTCCTGGTAAATTTATTTGGTTGATTCTCATGTTTGTTGAAAAGTACTGAATGATTTCAGTGAGCTCATGTAATGCTGAGGGTATGGAAGTTTCTGCTTACCCCTTAGTTTTGTGAAGTCTTGAACTTGGTATATTTAAAGACGTGGAGTGTGAGGGATTAAAGGGGGCTTGCTAACTGCAAAAAAATGTTGCTTTTAACTTTTTTTCCTGATCTTAAATTTGTTAGTTTGACATTTGTTGATGTAATTGTTGTCTCTGTTTAGCTGCTTGCTGTTATGGTTTCCACTCATTTTTTTACATGTACTATAAGTTGCTTTATACATACAAAGCACACATTTTCAAATTTATTGCAAGGTTTTTAGATATTTTCAATGTCAAAGCAGGGAGTAAAGTCTTACAAAATAAGTAGGTCTGTGTATGTTCTCCATACAATGTACCAGTCATAAATATGGTTTAACCCATTCTGAATATTTTGCCCATCAGTCCAGACTGTCCATCTTTCGATTCACTAACTTATTCTGGTCTTGGCACACACTCTGGATGAAGACTGGGCAAAACTGCATCATATAGTGAAATATTTGGTACATCATTACTGCTAATATTTTCATTCAAAGTTCAACAAACTAGCTAGATCCCCCCTGCAGCTTACTTCAGTGGAATAATTATATCAGAAGGGTGGAAGGCTATGGTGCCCCAACATATGCTTTCCTTTGACAACAGTTATGGAGACATTTGTGAATCATGGATGCTGCTATTTTGTTAGATTATTGTGGAGACAGCATCTTGGCTACATAATTCCTTTAATGGCACATGTGCCTGTTTTTTCTGTAGAGTCATTAAAAGTTAATAATCTTGTTATACAGCTGCATTTTTTAAACCTCTTTCATCTACTAGTTAACCGTTGAAGGTGCCATTTTCATTCATTAATATCTGGCTTTATTCCAGGTCTGCCTGCTAGGGTGTGTTATTTTTTATCACCTGTATTGAATTATCACTTGTCACGTAGGCAAACTTACATTTGTATAAAAGTTATCAAGTCATATTTACAAGTTCACATTTACAAACATTATAATTCACATTTATCGTTTTTGTTATATGTCATAAGCTAGACAACATTATGTAAATTATTCAATTCCTACCTTCTGTTAAACCACATTTCTCCTCCAAAACATTTTTCTGCATTTATTGTTACCACAATTTCCATTTTTTTCTATGTGCTTTACACTTACTGTTTTCCAAAGATCACACTTACTACTGAATCTTTTATGTCTGCTACAGTATTTGCTTCTTCAAGTATAGTTGGTTTAGATTTTGATTTCTATTTTCTAATAATTTCTTTTTTGGCAGCCACCAGAGTTAAACTTAACAATTCCTTACTATGTGTAGCAATTCAGATCTCATATACCAGCTCAATAAGTAATTTCCTTATGTTATACTAATTTGCTTGCCCAGTATTCCTGAAAAGAGTACTCTGTAGGGAATTTTTAAAGTCTGCCAACTCATTACACCCCCAAAACTTACGTTCTCAGTTGCCTCTTTCTTCTCCATCACACCTCCAGCATTTGCCATGTACCTGAGCAAAAATTCTTAATCTTCTAGAAATTGTTGCATATTTGGGAGGAATACATAAGTCCTCCCATTGTTGCTTTGTGAATTGCATATCTAATCTGTCTAATCTCTCTTCCCAATCTTTTCTAACCTTTTCTTATTGATTCCTATAATTATTGTGCAGTATTTTATTTGCCCTACTTATTACCCCTTGTTAACAACAGCTTCTATTCTAAATTCACTTAAAAACTCAACTACTGGAACTCTTTCATTTAGGGTTCCCCCACCCCTTTCTTTGTCTGTGCTCTGATATCAATCCCTGATAGGAAAGGCAATCACTGGCCTGCAATCCAAATGTCTTCTTTGCCTCTTCCCATTCTATTACCGCTCCATCTCTGATTATTTGTTCCCAATACCTTGATTCCTTTGCCATCTTCCTGCAGTAAATTCCAGCCCCCTCTTGTGTTTTCTCTGTACCCCTAATTGCAGTCATCCCTATTGGCAGACTCTCCTTTCTCCATTCCAGTGGTGGCTTAGTTCTTGGTATACGTTCTGCTACTTTGAATATAATATTCTGTATGACTGTTATTATTCTCCTCAAGGGTCTGCATCCAAAATCCCATTCTTTATTTCTTTAATTATTGCCCCCCACTTCATCATCATCCTTTTCCACTTCAAATTGTAGTTTTCTGCTTGTGTTATATATATGAGCCTTAACTGTGTAGCTGTAAAATATCCCTTCAGCTCAGGTAACTCTAAACCTCCTTGTTTTATTGGGAGGATCAACTTATCCTACTTGACTGTTGTTCTCTTCCCCTTAGAAATAAAACCCTTCAACTCTTTTATTAATTCCTGTCTACAACTTCTCCTCTGGTTGATAAAAATATACCTGACCTGTGTATAAAACTAAAGGACTACAAACATTTTTACTGCTTGAATCTCTTCATATCCATGGGCAAGAGCTTCCAGTTTCTCATTTTGTATATTTTCTTCTGTTTAGTCTTTTCCCACATGCCCTTAGTTGCCACAACTGAATACTTTTTAATCTATACTCCTAAATACTTCATTTTATCATGCCCGTTAAATATGAGTATCAGTGAACCAATTCATATGTGGGCACATAGTTTATAGCTATAGCCTTTGTTTTATCTTCATTAATTTCATATTCTGAAAAAAAGAAAAAACACAGAACTGTCTCAGTATATTCCACGACACTGAGATGTCCTTTTCTGATTCCATCATGTACAAAATAGTATCATCTGCAAATAAAGCCAACTTTTCTTGAATACCATACCAATTATATCCTTGATTTTCTTTGACGGTATTTCTAAATATAACGCGAATAAAGGAAAAAGAGGACAACCCCGCCTGTTTCCTCTGTTCAGACACAACTTATCAGAGAAAAACCCTCCCACTTTGATTTTTGCCTATGATTCCACATATATCCTTTTAATTAACCTTATTATTGTGTCAGGATTCAGGATATGTAATTGTTTCCACTGCCCTACTCATAAAATACCAGCTTACTCTAGCCAGTGCTTTTCTGCATCAGGGCCCACCATTAGCATTGATAGTTTGCTTCTCTCTGGATCTTAATGTTCTCAAATGTTTGCTTCCTTCCACAAAATTACATTGGTCCGTATCTCTCAATGTTAGCATTACCTTTGACGTTCTTTTAGCCATTATAGACATAAACACTTTATAATCTTGGTTTAAAATTGAAATGGGCCTATATGAAGCTGAATCAGATGGGTCTTTGCTCTCTATTGGTATTATAGCCGTCACAGCTTTTTCCAGGATGTTGGTACCTTCCCTCCTTTTAAAATACTGTTAAACAAATCCTTCCACATTTTTATCACTTTCTTCCCTCCTAGCTTCCAGACTTCAACATGAATAACATCTTTTCCTGGTGCCTTTCCCCTAAGATTGGTTATACATCAAGATTTTTATATCATCTCCTCCTCTTTTAACTTTTAGTTGTTGAGCCTCATCTACCTCTAACTCTGAGATGTTTATGTCTTCCATAGATATTCCCATTTGTGATTTTTCTTGATTTTCACACTTCTCTACTTTATACAAATTTTCTTTTATACCTCTATAGTTTCTGTGGTTACTTTTCTTGTTATAGGCTCCCTAAGTTTGGCAGCAATCCTTTGTACTCTCTGTTGCCTAAGTTGTGCCAACAGTTTTTATGCTCTGGAGTTTTTATCAAAAACAGTTACTTAAAAGCAATCTTTCTAGACTTGGGTATATTATCCAGATACTCCCTTATTGTCTCTTTAGCAGTCTGCAGTTGTGTCTCTTCTTGTCCTGTGAGATTCCCTGCATTTTGCAGTGCTTTAACCTTTGTCAGCCCCTCTAAATAATTCTTATTACTTCTTGACCAGATCTCTCTTTCTTTTGTTTTTACCCTATTTCTAAACTCCACTTTAATTTTATCCGACTTGCTAGCTATAACTTCTGGAGTACTTTTTATCTTCCTTAATAACTTTGGGATAATTTCTACTACCCATTACTTAAGTTCCTCTCTTTTTAACAGGTGTATCATTTTTGCTTCATTACCCTTGATTTTTATTTTAGTAATTTTTAGAGTGTAATCTGAGATAGTTAATGGATGTGTATCAAAGTTATCAATTAAATGCACGTTTCTGTGAAATATAATTTCTGTCAAGACTAGCGTAGTTGTACCTTTCGGGAGTAATTCGTAAATTCTCTCCGAGTTCCTGTTACTGAAGTCACGTCTTTCATGCCAAATATTTTCATAAATTTCTTCAGAAATCTCCCCTCTTGTGTTATATTATCCTTCTAGGCTCCCAGATACATCATCATTGCTGCAACTCAAATTTCACCCCCCACTCTGAAAGGTGATTATTTCTCCCAAAAATGTTTTAAAGTTCCAAAATACCAGTTTTAGGTGGAATATAAATGCTTGCGAGCTTAATCTTCATCGCTTTCCAGTAGCCCCTTACTGCTGCCACAATTCTACCATTATTGTCGTTTTTTCCCTTTTCTATCACTATTGGAGCCATTCTAGCATAGCAATTAGTATAATTACTCCCATTTTCCTTTGTGTCTGATATTCTGCTGAATGTCCAGCCTGAAATCCTTTCTTTATCAAATTCACATGCTCTGTTCATTCCAAGTGTGTCTCCTTTAGCATCGCTGTTTGTACTGTACATTTCTTAATATAATTCAGTATTCTTTCCTTTTTGTCAATATCTGTGAGACCATTCTCACTCCAAGATAATACGGAAAGTGTTGGTGTTATGGTAAGAAGTTATTATTTCCACCTGTTATATATGTCTGCTTTTTTAAATCTCTGTTTACAACTTTTGTGATGCATACACCCATTACTGTTTGGCAGGTTAATACTCTGTACAGTTTTTTTTTATCATCATCATTGGGAATGGTGTCACATTTTACAAGACTTTTAAAAACCCTCAAACACAAAACCAAACACACATCCAGAACACTCCCATAACTTATTGACTTAATACAAGCACACACATAACTATGTATATCTTCAAATAATAGAAGTTTAACCCTCTTGATAGGAACATTTGTGCCAAGTAGACAGCTGCTAACACAAGCCCTTATTAACTTGAAATTTATGGTGTCCATGGTAAGATACATATTATTGCCTGTGCTTCATTGGTTGTTGTTGTGTCTTTCGGCTTTTCCCGGTTAGGGGTCGCCACAGCGGAACTCCGGTCCGCTAATGATTGGTTACCAGCCCTGACGCACAACCTTCAACGAAGGAACACCCATTCATGCATGTCTCCATGCAGAAGATGCTCTAGCTGAGAATCGAACCAGACAGTGGCTTACTGTGAGGCGACAACGCTACCGCAGCGCCACCACCGCGGGTGCCTGTTCTTTTTTTATCTTTACCCCCCTCCCCCAGGTGTGAAAACTACTAGTATACTTTCAGAAATTAACTTTAACCTTGAATAAACCATTCTGTCTTTTATTATCAGCTTGCCTCCATGTAAATGTAATAGAAAAAAGAAACTATAGTCCTCTGTTGCAGCCTGATAGACCAGCTGAAACATTTATTACTAAAAGAAAACCTTTTATTATATTTCGTGTTCCCATGTGTACTTGTTTCCACATAAAATGTGTTACTAGATTAAGCCAAGGGTCTTAATGCAAAAATTCTCCTATGCAGAAGCAAGTGAAAGCATATCCATCCTACATATATTGTGATCTGTTTACTTTTAGCCCAGCCCTACCTCAGTAACCCAAGATTACTTAAACATGTTTTTCTCTTGCTTTTCATCTGTTTTTGTACATAATGCCTACATTTCTTAATACTAAAGAAGAAAGAAGGAGAAGCGGAAGAATAAAGGCATGTTTATACTTTAAAACTTTATCACGTACAAGAACAAATACACTTCACTATAAAGTATGCAATTTATTTTATGAAAATTTTCATAGAAAAGAGAATGTTTACTTACAGTTACCTTTCCCTTCCTCTTCCCCTCCCCCTCCCCTCAGAGTCTAGCCAAACATAAGTATCATGAAGTGGAGCAAATTATTTACAGTTCCTCACAAGGTGGATTTTCCACAAACTACTCATATTCCTTCTCTTTTGTCAGCCTTGGAGGATGTTTTTGATATTGGCCAAAATATGCCTGATAGTCAAACTGCAGCCCCTAAAAAGGTAGAGAGACTTTATAAAGTTTCTCCGGTTTGCAAGTATTTGATTTTTAATTCTAGGTCTGACCCAACAGCTGTTTCACCGTCTATTGCATCTGTAACAAAAAATCTGGTTAATGCTAATCCTTTACCCTTTGACAAGGATGGAAACGTTTCTGACATATTTAGGATGAGAAGTTATTCTTCACCTACTTTAGCCTGTAGAATGTTGTATTATCAGGTTCACATGTTAAAGTATTTGTTGGCTTATTTTGACAATATGAGGAACATTTCTGTCATAATGCCAACCCCAGAAAGTAGGTTCCTCTCAGAATTCTGTTATTGCTTCTGTTTCTCAACTAATTAAAAAATCTTTAAAATGTTCTTATTACTGTGCTGACTCTGTCTCCAGAATGGCAGCTTCTGCTACTGTGACGAAACATTCTGCTTTGGTATGTAATCAGAAGTTTTCTAAAAACATTAAATCTGAAATCTTAGATCTTTAAGTAAGGAGGTTTTGTTTGAGTACCTGGGTAGCAGAAGAATCAAACCATCTGACAAAAGAGGGAAATGATTCAGGGGGTTACTCAGATTTTTCAGCTCTCCAGAACTGCTAAAACCTTTGATTCCTTTTACAGGAATCAGAAGTAGCAATTTTAGTAAGCTTCCAACAAGCATAATTTCAAGAAACAGTGTCAGGAAGGGACTAAGAAAAAATAGATGGAACCTACCAGAAAAAGAGACAGTCCAATAATTCAGAATGACAATTGCAGCACTCTTCCCCTTCCTTCCCTGCCACTCCTTTAAATCTGTCGTATGTCCTGGCTCTCCGCCTTCCCATTTGGCATTGGATTATCTCAGGCAGATTGATTCTAACAGTTGTTCAGAATGGTCAGAGGTAGCAGGGGAAAACCTACCGCCCTTTCAGGGAATTCTCTCACAACTTCTAAATCAGACTTTCTAGATTCTTCCGGTCATCAGTTAGGTACTTTCCTTCTTGAGAGTCATAGAACAAGTTCTCTCAGATCAGTGAGTAAAGGGCCTTTATTCAATAATTATTCTGGTGCCAAAGGAGGAGTCCTCCTGGAGGAAAGTTCTCAACCTATCCTTTCTTAATCTTTTGGTTGGGAGGGTGGCCTAATGATTAAGGTGTTTGCCTTACAAACACACGATGCAGGGTTTGAGTCTGACAAGGGATATTTGGGTAGGCTTAAAATGGCTTGCAAAAGCAATTAGCCTAGTACTAAGCTATGAATTTCTAAAGCTATGAAAATGTTTGAAAGTTCAAAATGTTGACTTGCAGACTGTTTTACCTCTCATTCCTCTTCTTAGTATTTTGGTAACACCAGACTAACATTTTTCATTACCATGGACTTCACAATTTTTTTTAAGTTTTTCTAGTCGTTAAGTTTGCATTATTAGTGCTCTGCATTACTCTTTAGGTTATCTTTTGCTCCAATGGTGTTCGTAAAGTGTCTAGCTCCTGTAATAGCCAATTGTAGAATGCATGGCATTCACATTTTTCCTTCTTCAGTCTTTTTATTCGGGGTCGGGGGTCTCATACAATGGGGAGGAATCTCCTTATCAATCCTGGTTTCCAGATCCATGTTTAAAACATTCTTTCTGATTCTTTCCCATTGCATTTTATATTTGGGGTGCCTTCTGGGTACCTCCATGAAAAAGACATTCCTTCTTTAGGTGAAAGTGGAACTGTTATGTAGAACTATTCCTGAGTTTCTCCAGTCAATCTCAGACTTCACCCAGAGAGTTTATCAGAATACTAGGGTTTATGGCATTTGATTTTCATGATTCCTCTTGTCAGGTTGCACATGAGAAAAATGCAGTGATGTCCAAGTACTATTTGGTCCCAACGTCAACACACATTGAATTTTCAGATTTCAGTTTTGGACTTTGTGTACAGAGAGTTACATTGGTAGAGAGTCCAGTTATCTCTGAATCCAGGTTTCCCATTCTCTGACACTTCCCGTGTTCAAGCTGTAACAGTCCAGATGCATGAGATTTTGCATGGGGAGTTGTATCCATGGGGGCAAAAGTGCAAGTTCTTTGGGGCAAACAAGATAGGCTGAAGCACATTTATGTGAAAGGGACGTTGGCTGATATTCATGTTTTAAAATTGCTTCATCTGTGGGCCCAGCCCTTTTACAAGTGATCATAGACAACAACACAATGATGCGGTACATAGACAGGAGCACTGGGTTGTTTCTTCTGTGCAGGATGTTAGTGGTAACTTGGGAAGTCACAGTTCAGCACTATTTAATCATTTGAGCTTTTCGTATTCCATCAGAGGAAAATGTAGTGGCAGGTAAGCTGAGCAGGACCAGGACAGACACAAGTGGAAATTAAATGCTGGGGTCTTCCTGGTATTGTTCTAATTGTGAAAAACTCCTCAAGTAGATCTTGTTTGCCTTATTTCGAAACAGACAACTGAACAAATTCTGCTCCAGGAAACCTTGCAGGTAAGCCAGGAAAACAGATACTTTTTCATTCCTGTGGATGGGAATGTTCATTAATGCTTTCCCTTCTTTCCATTGATATCCAGGGTCATTCTGAAGAATTCAGAAGGACCTCCCAAAGATCATTATGATGACTTCTTTTGTACCCAAGCAACACTAGTTCTCCCTTCTTATGGAATGGTCAAAGGCAATTACCACAAGGTTCCTAACACATTGGATCTAAACATTCAAGACTGGGAGTTTAATACTCCCAATGTCAAATACAAGTAACTATTTGGATGATTCAATATTGCTACCTTTTAGCACCTTTTTATCTCATGTATTCCCATATCTAGGCAACCTATTATTACAGGCAGCATTTCAGCAGATCTTTCTACAGCATCTTAACGTCACTGTTTCCCTCCTTTAGAGTCTGGGGTTCATAACCAATAAAGTCCAGTCTGAATCTTATACAAGACCTGGTCTTTCTGACCACTCCATTGGCATAGAGGGATAAAGTCCTGAGTACAGCCCAGTCGACCTGGGTTGGATTAGCAGATCGGGTGAGTGAGATGCGTGACTGAGTGCATGATCCAAAGAGGGGAGTAGCCTCTGGACATATTCGAGTGTGGGGTGTGGGTAAAGACAGTGATTTGGTCATGCAAAAAAAAGCCCTTATGGAAGCACAGATGAGCTGAGCCCCCAGGATACCTTCAGGATCCACGACTGGCCCCACAAAAAGATTAGTAAGTCTGGGAAGGAAAGGGTCTTGGAGAGCAGCTGGTAGTCACGATGTGGACATTGGGTACTGGGGGCCAGGCCAGGCTGGTAAATAAGACCTGTTTTTTTCTGGGTTGCAGAGTGTACACACAACTCATGCAGACCTTCCTGCAACCAGACAAGGTACTGAGCCTTTCCACTGTCTCCTGGCCCATCAGACTTGCACTGCAAAGGAAGATATCCTCCCATTTCACTCTTCAGTGATAATCAGCCACGTTTCCCCCTTAAAGTCTGAAACGGACATCTGTAAGGCCTCAGAGGACGTGAGCAGACAGATCCATGCCAGCCTCCGAAGCGGGCATGGCAGAGGAATCAAACAGAAGAACCAACCTTTGGGCTTTCATCAGCCTTGAGAGAGATGTCCAATATAGGAGTCACAGTTGAAAAATCCAACCTAATGTTTTTGGCCTTCTTCTTCGAAGATGGCTGACCCTCAGGCTGGGAAGTACCCTCCATAGCATCTTTCACTAAAAGTTTGAGATGCTGGTTTTCTAAATAAATAGCGAGGGATGAAAGATGACTGCATAATGTCTTGGGCACAAAAGCCTGACAAATATTGCAGGACGTACGATAGTGAGAAGCCCCTAAACAAAGCAAGCACTGCTCGTGACAAGTTTTATGGGGAATCTGTCTCCCACACTAGCACTTACCCTTCATGGATGACATGAAACTGCACAACAAAACAAAAGATAAGCAAAAAACCCCAACAAGGCACTTGTCTGAATGGCTAGGTACACCAACAATGAGTCTGGTAATCAAACCGATGATCAGAGATGGCGTTCAGACTGATGGCAAAGTGCTTAGTTCTGAGGATGGCACGTCTGGATGTGACCTTTATGCCCTGTGTTATGTGAGGAGCATACTGTGGCAATTGGCGTACCTTAAGGCAACCTAAAGGCTTTGGTATACTGGCCAGACATCAGGCCGCCCTTGGTAGGAGATCCCTAATGTTATGAATACTCAACAGTGAAAAGAAGGATATCTACTGTTATGGTAAGAGGTCTGAAGTAGTTAACTTAATTTTATCTGCAACCTGTGGGTATACAGATCCGTATCGGATCCAAGCCGGCAACTCTTTTCCTAGCATCTTCTCCAAGCTCTGAGCTCCTCCCCTTACCCATATAATGCCCTACCATCTCCTGTCTTCCCTCAGATCTCGTTTGCCGTGCCAGTAGTGTGCATCGTGGTCTCCTTTCCTCTGAGCTCAGGGATAGTAAGTGGTATTATTACTTAAATCTAGTGTGTGTCTGAGTGATTTTTTCCCTTCCTCCCCTTGTTTAGTGTTTCGCTTGTTCATCGGTTAAAAAAAAAAAAGTTTTGCTAACTTGGTAGAGTAGTTGTTAGGCCTGTCCTTTCCCTACCTGTGTTTGTGTGTGGTTTTTTGCTGGTAGGTAGTATGTTTCCCTTTTTTTTTTGGGCAGAACCATGGCTGATCAGCCAAAATCTGCTTTCAAGAAATGTACAGAGTGTGGCCATAAGCTCTCCCCGGCTGATGGTCACACTCTGTGTGTGATTTGTTTGGGAGTGGCACATTTGTCTACTCAGTGTGCTGTCTGCACCGGGTTCAATCCGGGGGCCCTTAGGGATCGTAAGGCCAAGTTAGTAGCCAAAGGCCTTCTCCCCAATGCCATGCTGGAATCTGCCGTGGCCTCGGTTTCTAGTGTTCATCCTCCCACCCAGACAGGGACTCAACCTCCCTCTTCTTTTTCTGGTGATGGGTCTAATAAAGACAAATCTACAGTCAGCGTGGCTGACAAAGAAAAAGACAAAGAAAGGCGCAGAGAGGATAGGGAGAAGAGAAAGGACAGGCATCGCAAGAGATTCCCGGACAGGGAGCTCTTTCTTAGTCCCCCTTCTAAGGCCACGAGGCCTGTTTCTCCCCGGCTACGGTCTCCTCGTTTCTCACCGGAGTCATTGGAACATTCGGACCTGAGGCCTTCATCCCCATTGCGCACACCAGCCAGATCCGAGTCAGTGGCCTCTTTGAGGTCGACTGGGAGTTTATCGGACATGGATATGGACAGGATGATGCAGAGATTCATTCAGACCCAAATACAGATGGGAGTCTTGCCAGGCCCCTCTCCCTTTGGAAGGGGGACCTCCATGCCTTTTTTCCGCCCCATCTCAACTTCCCCGATCCGTTCTTCAGGTTCGAGGCTCTTGGATCCAAGGATTTTCAGAGTTGGTAGCTCAGCGCCAACAGTTCCTCCAACCTCGACTCCGGCTGTTACCTTGAGTTCCTCGGATCCAACTTGTTCGGATCCGAGCGACTCTCGGAGCCGTGGACAGGGAGTCGGACCCGAGGGAATGGATTCTTCGGCTCCAACCTTTTCGGATCCGACCCGTTCCCTCGGTCGTCAGGCTACCCTGGCTTCGGCTCCGGTCCCCACTTCGGATCCGGGGAGGGCGTCTTCCTTACTGGGTGCTAAGGAGGTCCACTCTCCCTTGGCCTTCGAAGTGGTGGAGAGGGTTCTCTCCCAGGGATTGAGACCCCAGCCCATCCCCTCAGATACCACCCAGGGCCCCCCTGGATTTAACAACTCCCTTCATCCTGTCTCAGGGACGGCCCATGCCAGAGGATCCCCAGGTTAATTTCCATGAGGAAACCCCTGCGGCTCACAAATCCCCTTCTGAGAGTCCCACTGAAGAGGGTCACCGTAAGCGCAAGTGCAAAAGGAGGCACTTGGACTCCCCCGAGTCCCTCACTATGGACACAGACTTAGATCTTAGATGAAGGAGAAGGTTCCCCCAGGTCACCTCCCGAAGACGTCTCCCTCGGAGAAATCATGGAGATCCTCTGCTAGAGGGGAGGTTGGTCAGCCCCAAAACCTTCTGGGGATGAGTCAGTGGAGGCCTTTGGCACGGGCCCATCTACTTCCTGGGTGTCCCTGCCAGCGGACCTCTTGGTGGACCTTATCACCATGCGGGCATGGAAGGAGCCTGACACCGTAGAGCCCATCCCCAAATGCCCTGACAACATTTTATCTCCCCCTTCCGACAGACAACCTTGGTCAAAAGGAGCCCCAGCTGATGCTATGTTAGTTGTAGTGGCCACAAAGAAGGAACTAGCACAGGAGAGTTCCTCAGTCCACCCACCAGACAAGGAGTCCAGGTCGGTGGATAGGTTTGGGAAGCGCGTCTATTCCTCAGCGACCTTTTCAATCCGTGCGCTGAATTATTTGGCACATGTGATTCGGCTTCAGTGAGACCTTGCTTCGGAATTCGCTGAGTCGCCCCCAGAGTCTTTATCGCTGCAGGACAGTCAGTTGTTCGCTGCGAAAATATCTACTCTGAAGTCAGTCTCAAACACGTCAATGCGACTCCTTTCCCATGCCACGGAAGGAGCAGCTAGGGCGGCTGTGACAGGCATAGCCATGCCTGGCTCAGGTTGTGTCAGTTCGCAGACCCTTTCAAGGCGTCGTTTATCAACGCTCCCTACGATGGTTCTTACCTTTTTGGGAAGACAGTACGTGACACACTTGTCCAGAGTGAAAAGGACGGGAAGACTTTGTCTGCCGTCGGGATCTGCTTCCCTAACCCTCAGCGGTCCTTCACTAGGAATTGGAGGGCAGAAGAAGATGTGGTTTTGAAAATCTCAGTTTTCCTAGGATCCTCAGGACAACTATTCCCCCAGAGGCAGAGGGGGACAGGATCGACGCCGACCCAGAGGTAGAGGGGGTCCCAGGAATTTTGGGTCTAGGGAACCCTTTTCTGATAGACCTAGTCAGCAGCCATGAGGGGTTGCCTGACTGTCCTACTCTGGAGGCAGTCGGGGAAAGATTGTCCTTACACCCAGCGGCATGGGAGTCCATTACGACAAATCGCTGGGTGTTACAAATAATATCCAGAGGTTACACTGTCCCATTTATTGTCCCTCCAAATATTCCAAAACACCTCCCGGATGTTCCACCCGCTCTAGAGGTTTCGAAGCTGCTTCTCAAACGAGCCATCGAACAGGTCAACCCCCCCCCCCACGATCAGTCTGGATCAGGCATCTATACTCAAGGTTCTTTTTGGTGCCAAAAAAGACGGGGGACCTAAGGCCCATTCTAGACATGTCAACATTAAACCTGTCTGTAGCCAAACAGAAATTCCGGATGGTCACCCTACAGTCCATTCTACCTTATCTCTGAGAGTGCAACTGGATGTGCTTTGTTAGACCTCCAGGATGCTTACTACCACATCAAAATACCCAGAAGCTCTAGGAGGTTTCTGCGCTTTCAGCTGGGAGCCAGTCATTTTCAGTTCAGAGCCCTACCCTTTGGTCTCACCACAGCCCATAGGGTGTTCACCAAGGTAATGGCAGTTGTAGCGGCTCACCTGAGGCTTCAGGGTATACAGGTGTTTCCATACCTGGACGACTGGCTTTTGCTGCACCCAACAAGCATCACCTGTGTCTGGCCCAAGATTACTTCATTCGGTTGGCAGATCTACTGGGAATTACAGTCAATGTTCAGAAGTCCCATTTGCAACCAGTACAAGTTCTAGACTTCATTGGGGCATGGCTAGACACTTTGCAGATGAAGGTATTTTTAACTCCAGACAGGATCTTACACCTCAGGTGCCACATAGCTCAGATAGCGAACTCCAAGTCTCCAAAGGCGAGCGAGGTTCTCCGGGCTCTGGGCTCCATGGCTGCCACCATATCGATTCTCCCTTGTGTGTGCCTTCATATGTGGGTTCTTCAATGGACTCTGGCTGTTCAATGGTCTTGGCTAGACCTGCCCATGGAATTTCCGATCAAGATCAGTCACGTCTGCAGGACGTCTCTTCTTTGGTGGTTAAGTTCATCGGAGATATCAGAAGGACACCCCTTCGCGTCATCTCTAGTCCAAGCCACAGTGACCAAGGATGCCTCCCAATTCGGGTGTGGGGGGGCACTGTTTGGGAAGGACAGTCCAAGGCACGTGGTCCCAGGCAGAGACCAAGTTGCACATAAATGTTCTAGAGATGAGGGCAGTGCTTTTAGCGGTGGAAGCCTTTCACACTGTCCTTCCTCTCGGATTGATTGCAATTCAGTCAGGCAACATGTCGGTTGTCTGATATATCAACAAGTAGGGGGAACCAGATCCTACCCCCTATGCTGCGAGGCCATGAGAGTGTGGTAATGGGCAATCTCCACTGGTCGGTTTCTGATAGCAACACACATCCCAGGGTGCTCCAACATTTTAGCGGACAAATTGAGTTGGGCTATTCTGATGACGTACGAGTGGTCTCTGAAACAGTCAGTAGTGGAGGAGATCTTCCTTGCATGTGGTCAGCCTTGCTGCGATCTCTTCGCATCTCCTTCCAACATGAAGTGCAGCGAGTTCTTCGCCCTGATTCCCTCACCAGGGGAAGTCCCCAGAGATGCTCTAGTCCATGCTTGACCCCCCGGGCTTCTGTATGCTTATCCACCATTGCCACTCATTCCGAAGTTTCTTCAGAAAGCTTGCCGACTGCGGTGCAAAGTGATCCTCATTGTCCCATTCTGGCCTCGTCAGGTTTGGTTCCCATTCCTTTGGTCTCATCTCTTAGCTCCCCCGTGGGTTCTGGATCCCTGCCCGGATCTAATCTCCCATCCGTCAGGGCCCGTCCGCCCGATCTGGGCAGCCTCAAGCTTGACAGCCTGGTTGCTCCAGTCCCATTGATTGCCAGAACTCCCGGTCTTTCATCCCCAGTAAAATCCATTCTGGTGGCTTCTCTTAAAGACTCCACTAGGAAACTTTATCGCAGTAAATGGAAGTGCTTTTCCATTTGGGCCTCACACAAAAAACTAAATCCCTTTACAGCCCCTGTTCCAGCGGTGTTGAATTTTCTGTCTGGTATTTTTCAGCAAGGGGCTAGTTCCTCCACAGTAAAAGTACAATTGGCAGCCATTTCCAATTTTCATGTTGGTGAAGACAACATTGCCTTAGCCTCCTCTAGGCTGTGTAAGGCCTTTCTTAAAGGTACTTTTCTGTTACGTCCACCTGTCAAGGATTCATTGCCTCCTTGGGACGTTACCTTTGTTTTACAGGCATTGGTGGCTCCTCCCTTCGCACCTGCAGCTACGGTGGATTTTAAATTTTTGTCCTGGAAGACCGCTTTCCTAGTCGCCATTACATCTGCTAGGTGGGTTTCTGAGCTTCAAGCTCTGTCTGCCGTGCCTCCGTATTTTGTCTTCCACAAGGATAGGGTCTTTCTCCTTACTAATCCTTCCTTCTTACCCAAAGTGGCATCTGAAGCAAACATAAAGTCCATTAATCTGCCCGTTTTTCCCTAACTTCCAAAATAATGGTGAATACAAACTTCATTTGCTAGATGTTCATAGACAGCGTCATTTTTATCTTCATAGAACGAAGTCTTTCCACAAGACTGACCAATTGTTTGTTTCATTTTCTAAAGCATTTATGGGAAAAGCTATTTCTAAAGTTTCTTTGGCCAGATGGATCACTGTTTGTATTTCGCATGCCTACAAAGCAAAAGGTTTATCTCCTCCTGGTATTGTTAAGGCTCACTCTACCAGGTCCATGGCGACTTCTGCTGCCTTTTAGTCTAGAGTGCCTTTGGATAACATTTGTGCAGCAGTGACCTGGGCCAATTCACATACCTTCATTTCCCATTACAAATTAGATCTGGTTTCTAGGGGTAGAGCATCCTTTGGCTATGCGATGCTCAGGAATATCCTTCCATAAGGGCATCCCAGGATTGGAGTAGCTGGGGACTCTGTCCCACAGGTTGCAGATAAAATGAAGTTAACTACTTCAGATAAAGAAGTTATGTACTCACCATAACGTTCCATCTGAGTAGTTATACTTTATTTTTCTGCAACATTCCCTCCCTCCGTCCCCCGGACCTTGTCCTGTCTTTCAGGTTTGGTTCATTGGGCTGAGTTGCTTATGTTTTTAGTTGCAGCAAACTCGATCTGAGGGAAGATAGGAGATGGGCATTATGGGTAATGGGAGGAGCTTGGAGCAGATGCTAGGAAAAAAGTTGCCGATACGGATCCGTATACCCACAGGTTGCAGAAAAATTAAGTATAACTACTCAGATGGAACGTTATGGTGAGTACATAACTTCTTTTTTACACAACTGTACTTTCTCAGGATCCTGGGATTCATGGCATCAACCATATCCATGGTGCTATGGTGCTATTTGCCAGGCACCACAAGAAAAAGATTCAGTGGTACCTGAAACTTGTCTAGTCCCAACATTATCATCCTCTGGGCACTCAAATCCCACTTCTCTCCTTCCAAAAGAAAGAATTTCAATGGTGGATATCCATATTCCAGTCAGGTTGTAGATACTTCATCAGAAATTTCACACAGATGTCTCAGACATAGCCTGGGAGCATGGATAGGCTCCCTGAGAGTACAAGGTCAATAGCTACTAACTCAGAGGACAGAACATCTCAGACTGAAGGAGGTGCAAGCTGTGATTCAGGCCCTGCAGACCTTCTTTTCCACCTGGTCTCTAGGTCCCTGTAGAATCTTCACGGACATTTCATGGTCATGTGATGCAGAAAGGGGTTAAGGTCTTATTAGCTATGAAGATTTGCTCTTATAGCATTGGAGCAGGCCACAAAAGCAAACCTGTCCATTCAAGCAGTTTATATTCCTTATCAAGACAACATCCTGGCAGACCTTCTAAGCAGATCAAGGGAAAACCGTAACAAATGGATGCTGAGAAGAGAGGTCTTTCTAGCCATGGGGCACAGATGGAGGTATTCCTCAGAAAGACCTATATGCCTCCACCCAAAACAGGCAGCTACAGTTGTTTTTCCTCAAGGACTCCTTGCCCTCAGACATTGAGGATGGCTACCATGTTATTTCCTTGGAAAGGGAGTTTTTTTTATGCCTTCCCTACTCTGCCACTATTCCCCAAGGTCTTGTTAAAGATCCAACGAGACCATCCGAAATTCTTGCTTGTGACTTCCATTTGTTGGCCCAGACAACACTGCCCCCCCCCCTCCACTTCTCTGCCACCTAACCTGATGTCATCACCACAAGTTACTCCACAGAGTGGACTTCCTTACACAACACAAGGGCTCACTATTTCACCCCAGTCAGTCATCCCTCACCCTAACATTATTGATAATTGGTGTCTGAAAGGGATTAGAATCCTGTTTTCTGGGGTGTGCTTCAAGTTCTGCAGGTGGCAAGAAAACCTACCAATAGAAAGTCTTGTATATCCAAATGGAAAAGATTTTCTGTTTGGTATCATTCTAAAGACCCTGTTTAGTTTTGCGTTCCTACCATCCTTTCTTATTTGTATGCGCTACTTAAAGTTGGTCTTGCCTACTTCTCGATTAAGGCTCATTTATCAGACATTTCTGCATGCTTACCTCTAGACCCCTTTTTCTTTCCAAACTAGAGGTAAAACAGTTCCTTAAGGGCCTCCTACATTTAAAACCCCTGACAAGCTGTTCCACCTTCTTGAGACCTTAACGTTCCTCTTGAAAAGCTTACTGTAGCTCCAGTTGAACAAGCAGCTTATGTTTCTCTCAAATTTTCTACTTGGAAAACAATTCTTCTAGTAGCCCTTACTTCAGTTGGATGAGTTTCTGAACTCCAAACCCTGATGGCATCCATTCACTTTCTTATTTTTCATAATGACAGTATCTCTAACAGCCAGCCCCTCATTTATGCCTAAAGTGGTGAAAGACCTTTCCCTCAGTCAGGCCATCAATCCTACTTTCTTTATCTGTAACCCTCATAGCAAGGGAGAAAGAATCCACCAATCTCTGGATGTACGCAGGCATCCCAGATTTTACTTGGACAAAACCAAGTCCATTCATAAGACTGACAGTTGTTTGTTTCCTTTCAAGAAGCCAAGTTCCCAGTTTCTAAACAAACTGTTGCTAACTGGATTTCTAAATCCATTTCCTTTTGTTACATGCACCATGGAAAATCTTTACCTTTTTCTGTAAAAATGCATTCTTGTAGAGCAGTGGCCTCCTCTGGAGCCTTTTACAAAGGTATTGACTCTAGAGCTATTCCGGAAGCACCTACATGGTCTTCTGAAAATAACTTCACCAGACACTAGAAGGTAGATGCTTTCTGTAGATCCAGAGCCTCTTTTGCCAAGGCAGTCCTCTCTGGATTGATTGACTTATGACTGATCCATCCCACCCGTAGGGTTATATAAGGTGCTCTAGACCCATAAGTATCCGTTTTCTAATCCTAAAGCAGATCCAGCAATCATTTATTTAACCAAATTTGCTGCATGTAAGTGGGTTACTGCAACTGATCTCATTCATATTGACAAAAAAGGGGAAAGTTTATGGATAATTTGGAGAAGAAAATCTTTCTTCTAGTACTTTAACTTTCTGAATTTTAAACTGTCAAGTTCATATGTTAAAAGTTTTTGCTTGTCTTTTGAGAACATGCAGAAGTTAATGGTTAACTAACCTTCTTCAGTACTGAAATTTAAAGCAATGCCATCCTTAGAAGAATCCAAATGCCTTCCTTCAACCTGAGGTAATGCATTTTTTAAATTCTTCTTTGAGAGCTGCTTCTCACGTAACAAAGCATATCCTAAATATGATTATGATGCAGCTGACTCTTCCCTTAGGGCTTCTGCATCTGGATCAGTTTTGAGGAGACTTGCTTGGTTTCATTCAAAACCTTCCTGAGAATGTTAAATGTAATATTTTAACTTTCTCTTAGATAACAAAACTGTTTCCCCCTTCTGCTGCTGAAGTACTGAAAAGATGAGATGAAAGGGGACAACTGATGAGTGACTCATATATTTTTGACCCTCTTTTTTTTAACCAAATAATAGTTAATAAAAGAAAAAAAATCTTGACCAAGCGTAGGAGGACCAAACCTCAATGTACCAAAAGCCCCATGAACAATCTAAGCATGAAGCTAAGAGGGTTAATTAATACTTTAAAGGCTAAATTGGAAGAAAAAATAGCTTCTTAGGCAAAGGACAACCGTAAAGCTTTCCACAGATACATCTGTAACCTCAAGGGAAATTTGTAACAATGCGCAGAACATATTGTAAATGGCATCATCCACACTGAACCAGAGGCCAATGTTCATCTCAAAATTCTCCCCCAAACTTGCTCTTTGATAGTTCAAATGAAATGCCACATACCACAATTCCCATCAACCATTACTAAGGAACAGATCATCAATGCACTTTCCAAGGCCTAACACTGCATTGATGGGCCCTGATAATGTCCTGGGATGCTCGTTAAATAGCATGAAACATAACCTCTCTGCTCCACTTGAATCACTTTTCAACTGGAGTCTACAGTCGGGTTTTGTGCCCAAGGAATGGAAGATAGCAACACTTATTCCATTGCACAAAGGAGGTCCAATCACTGATCCGGGTAATGACAGGCCCATGAGTCTGACCAGCCTCATATGTAAGGCCATGGAGAGAATCATTATGCAAATGATGAATTAGAACACAGGTAATCTGCAAACGTTGGACCCATCACAGTTCAACTTTGTTAAAGGACGTTCATGCCTATTAAATCTGGTGGATGACTTTAAATGGGCCACCAAAGCAATGGATGATGACAGGACTGTGCACACAGTTTACTTTAATCTGGACAAGGCTTTTGATGCTGTGCTGCACTCAGGCAAGCTGGCTGGGGTGCCTTCTGTGTGGAGTCTGCATGTCCTCCCTGTGGTTACATGGGTTTCCTCCCACATCCCAAAGACATGCTGTAGGTGGATTGGATACTCTAAATTGGCCCTAGGTGTGTGTGTGTACCTTCTGTGCAAGGTTGGGCAACGGGCTGGCAAATCGACACCGTAAAACTCCACTGCCAATCATGAGCAGGCAGGTGATCCGCTGTGGCGACCCCTAACCGAGAAAAGCCAAAAGAAGAAAATTGCACTCAAGCAAGCTAAGTAAATTGGGTATAAACCTTTTTATCACCTGCTGGATAGCCGGCTGGCTCACTGATAGGACCCAGGAGGTCAAAAGAGGTGAGGCAATTTCCACTAAGAGGCCAGTCACTAGCAAAGTCCTTCAGGGCTCGGTTCTGGGCTGGCATCTTTTTGGCATCTATTTCTCTGTAGTGGAAGCAAACACTGAAGGTTTATGGCTGACTAAGTTTGCAGATGTTTGCAAACTAGACGTTATCATCAACTTCCCCTGCAGATACTAGCATTCTTCAAGAAGGCCTGTCTCTGACTAACAAATGATGCCAAAGCCATGGTCTTATACTCAGTGCTAAGAAATATACAATTATACCCTTTGAGAAGTCAACCATCCCAGCTAATGACCATGTTGATAATACACCCATAAGAGTTGACCCAGTGGTTAGGGATCTGCGTACACATGAAGACAGTAGCCTTACCTTCGACCACCATGTGGCCAAAGTGGTGAGGAAATTCTTTTATGTTGTGCAACTTATAAGTTAGGGCATGGCATCTAAGTCCAAAGAGGTCATTATCCCACTGTGCTTTGCCCTTATCAGACCAGTTATAGAGTACAGTGCTCTCTTCAGTATGTACCTGACCAGGCAGATGCAAAAACTAGAGTGACTTCAAGAGGCTTTTTACAAAAGAATAGAAGGCATAATGAATCTGCCTTGTGTAGAGCACCTTAAAGCCCTTTCCTGCTATTCAGTCTATTAAGGATTGCTGAGGGGTAATCCATGCCTGGCTTATATGGCACCTGCATACTCGTAAGTCAAGCCTTACCAGAAATACACGTTCTAGGGACCAGACCTGAATTTTGTCTGTGACTTAAATAAAACAAGCTGGGCAGATAGATACATCTCCCAGAGACTGCCCCTGCTATGGAACAAGCTTCCCATCCATTTGTAGCCTAGTTCATGTATTATCCAATTTAAGCACAACCTAGACCAGTGGATGGAGAATAAGAAATTTACACTGAGCCTGGCACCCATGTCTCTTACGGACAGAGGTAGCTTATAAATGCCTGGCCCTCAATGTCTTATTTGGACACAGAGCATCATTATTCTTTCAGGAAAGCTTGGCTAGGCTTAGAAAGGCCCACCTGGGTTGTTAGTCTAGTAACAGTCTATGAATCTGTGAATAATTCCCCCCACAGTGGTATAGTGGGTTAAAGCCCTAACTATGGCCCAGCTGACTCTGCTTTGATCAACTGCTCTGGCAACTGACAGAGCAACAGGGAGGGGGTGGGTGTACCCATCTGAGGGGGAAGGCTCTCGTCAGTGACGCTCCCTAAGGGAAACGTGGCCTATATAGGAGAGTTGCCCATGGATGTAGTTCACAAATATGGGGAAAGTGGGTAGGGCATATAAAATGACTCTTGCAGATGGAAGCACAGACAGCTGAGCCTGTAGGATGCCCTTAGGATCCAAAACTGTCTACAGCAAATACTGGAGTACTGGGGGGGGGGTGGCTGGTAGAGTTGGCTTGGATGTGGGGCACTGGGAGATGGGCCAGTACTATGAAGTCCAAGGGTACCAATAACAAATATATCTCCCTTCTTAATCCCCATTTCGATTAAACAGTTGCAAGGCACCATGTATCATGGTTTCAAAAAGAATGGAAAGGGGGCTTAAAATGGAAAAACCTCCAAAGCTCAAGGACATTCCTCCCAATCTGTATGACTATCTGCATGTTCAGGTTCCCCCTCCCTCCCACTTTGGCAGTCTTCTAGACTTCATCTTCCTATATAGCATCAGATAGTCTCAGTCAGTTGGGTTCTGACTGTAATCTAACAGGAAGCCAATTTTTTCTTTTTTTCCTCTTAGTCTACACAGCATGCTGTCACAGGGAGTCACAGAACCAGTGTCTGTCAGTCTCCTGGGAAAGAATTGTTATTCCAGGATATTTCTAGCTCCCAAACCAGAAGGATCGTGGACAGCAGTGCTGGATCTTCCTGCTGTAAACATTTTTGTCAAGATCCCAAAGTTTAGGATGTTATCACTTTAAAGTCTTGTACCTTTGATTTGTCAGCTAGCGTTGTGGTAAATCAGGAATTAAAGGACACCGATCATCACATTCATTTTACCAAGTGGTTCTTAAAATTTGTTGTATCTGGTGTTATCAGTTTTCTGTTTCCCCTTTTGGACTTCCTGTTGCACTAACAGTATTCACAAAATGCCTGGCTCAAGTCATTGTTTATTGCAGACTCAAGGGCTTTCATATCTTTCCATATACAAATAATTGTTCTGTCTTTGCAGGCTATATTTTTCATCTGTTTGGCAACTGTTTAGGAACATCTACCAATAGATTTGAAACCCCAGATTGAGTAGAAGTCTTTCACCACATCTCATAGAATGATTTTCCTCAGATGTATGTTAGAGTTAGCCTTGGGAAGGGTTTTTCTTCCACCAAAGTAGATATGTTTCACCATTTGTTTCTTGCTTAAGCCACGTATCTGCAAGTGTTTTTCAGGATTCTAGGGTACATGGAATTGATGATGATCTTGATGCCCTTTGTCTACCTTCACATGAGGAAAGCACAGTGTTACCTCAAAATACTCTGGATTCAGCAGCTATACTCTTTGACTTTTGTAGATTCAAGTTTTGGGATTTGTAAAGAGGAGGACCTCCTTCAATATGTACATGTCCAAACATTTGACACAACTTGAATGCCCACACCATTTTCATACTAAATCAAGGACCTAAATCATAAAACTTTGTGGATTGTCTCAAAGCCTTATCCTTTTTCTCTGTGTCATACAAGCTACTGAGGGGCAGTCTCTCCCTTGAACCCACAGCTTCAGTAGACCCTATTCTGTTGGTCCTGCATGTACTCAGGTCCAGTTGGGGCATAAACACCCACTTGAAATATTAGTCTCTTTTGCAATATAAATAGAACATTTGGGGAGGATAGATATGTATCACAGAGAATGCCACTTATTTGGCGTCATCGTCCTCTCTTCACAAAGCAAGTACTTCTCTTATACTTTTAAAATGTAAGGTGGATGAGTGGATGGATAAACACAAATTCACCCCTGGTATAGAACCCTTATCCTCGTGGATAGAGGATGTGTTCTGTTTGTCTCTGGGTTATTTGTACTTAAAATACAAAGGCTAAAAACTTCATGGGAATGTATGGCTAGGCTTCTAACAATCCTCCTGGATCAATAGCCTAGTAAATACCTGTGAAGATTAGACTGGCTAGACCATACAGTTTGCACTCTAGATCTTTCATTGTCCCTTCCAACCCCCCACCCCCACAGATGCTTCACACTTGACGTGGGGAGTGATTTCAAAAGGGGTAAAAATGCAAGCTCTGAGTGATCCAGTGGGCAGACAGAAGCCCATAAGTGTCAGAAATGTTGGCTGCCTTCAATGCTATGAAGGCATTGAAGCATCCCTTGTCTCCAGGACCTCAGCAAGTGTTCACAAACTACACTACAATGATGTGGTACTTAAACCGGGTGTACCAGATCTTACCCCTCTGTGCATACTGGCAGTGATAGCCTGGGAGATAATAGTTCATCTCAGTCTGACTCTTCAGGTTTTATGCATTTTGACAGAAAAAACCTTACTGCAGACAAGCTCAGCAGGAACAGGATAGAGTCCCACACATGGAAACTGTATCCTGGGGTCTTCCAAGAATTGATCCGACTGTGAGGAACAACTCAAGTAGATCTGTTTGCCTCTTCTCAGAACAGACAAGTAAAGAAATTCTGCTCCAGGATTCCTTGCAACCGGTCCAGGAAAACAGATGATATTCTTTGTGTTTCACTGTTGCAGTCATTTGGGTTATCTGCTTGCAGGTAGCCCTCAATCGGCCTGATTAACAAAGTCTTGGGTCCTGCGTCAGTTGCTGTCCCTTCTTCCATGACATCAGGTTGTCAGGGGTATAAAACATGCAGCCGATGCCATTACCCCAGTCTTTCTTGCCGTGCGGTGCCCGAAGCAGAAGCAGTTCGCAAATGCCAGTCGGCCGACTCCTGAAATTTTCGTTTTTGAGTTTCAGAACCGAAGTCTTCAACTAAAGCTAAGTACCTCATTGGAGAAACTTTTTCTTGCTCCTTCCGATGTCAGTTATTGTGTCTTTCAGCTTTTCCCGGTTAGGGGTCGCCACAGTGGAACTCCGGTCCGCTAATGATTGGTAGTTGATTTTTACATGCTGAGTTGCCAGCCCTAACGCACAACCTTCAATGAAGGTACGCCCATTAACGCATGTCTCCACGCAGAAGACGCTCTAGCTGAGAGTCGAACCGGTCAGCGTCTTACTGTGAGGCGACAATGCTACCGCAGCGCCACCACCGCGGTCAATAAAAGTTAATAATTGCATTACTTGTGGAAAGCAAATGCCTCATAAAGATTTTAATTCGTACTGTATTCCTTGGCTAGGTCCTGACCATGACATGCCTTTAATCAGCGCACTATCCGGCGCCGGTATATTTTTGCCTCTAAATATTTCCGTTTTCTGTTTAAATATCCAGAAATGTCGTCGGTTAGCCATCCGACTACCGGGATTCCAAAAAACCGCAAAGATAAAGACAGAGATAGGCCGCCGAGGACGCTTCTCCTAAGTCAGTCAGCAGTTCACCGATATTCAGTGAGGCGCTTTCGCAGCTCCTGATTCCCGTTACTTCTGATTCGCAGGCCTCTACTGAGACCCATCCGGTATGCCACGAGATGCTTCAACTATGGAACCCGCGGATGTCTCTACCTTGGATGGGCCCGGAGCCGCTGGGCAGGCACCGGCTTCTGAGGGTGTATTCAGGCCTAAGGACTTGCATATTAAACCGACGCCTCCTTCTTCTGTTAGGCCTAAATCTCGACCCATGCCTAAAAAATTGATGCCCAGGCCACGTGCTCAGGCCTCTATGCCTAAAACACAAATGATAAGAATGTCTGAAGATCTAATAACTTTAATCAGGGGTAGCCACCCCCCCCCCCCCTTTCTAAGAGGCCTAGGACTGAAGTGGTTTATGAATCTTCTGACCAGGATTCTGTTTTTTCTGATTCTTGTAATGATCTGGATTTGCCCTTCTCTATTTATGAGGATTCTGATGCAGAGGACTCTATTCCCTCTGCTTCCCCTCCAGAGGATTTTTCTTTTGAGGAAACCTTACATACTCTAAGGGAGCATTTCCACTGGGAAAGCCAGGATTTTTCTGATTCAAAAAATTAGGGATTTCTTACTCCTACCTCAGCATAGGCCTTTAGCTATTCCTCCTGTACTAGACATTGTTGATGATGCTTTTTCGGAATCTAGTTTGGCCCCTGATTCCTTACCTCCTGCTCCCAGAAAACCAGACAGATACTACAGGATCCCCGAGTCACACAAGTTCCTTTGTAAAAATCCTATTGCGGATCCAGAGATTATTTCACAGGGTCCCAAGGGCGTTAAGGCTTCTACTGCTAAAAATCCTACCCCTTCTGATAGAGACTCCAGGGCGCTGGATAGATGGGGTAAGAAGGTTTACAATTCTGCAATCTTGGCCTTTAGGGCTTTAAACTGCCAGTTTCATATGTTAAAGCATCAGCAACATGTTATTGGATTGCTTAAACAGAAAATGATGTTGATTCTTGACTGTATGGAAAATAAAGAATTAAAAGATTTAATGCATTCTGCTGAACAAGTTGGAAAACATACTTTGCAATGTGGTTTTGATTCATTAGAGGCCTCTTGTAGGGCCGCTGTTACTGGGTCTGTGCTCAGAAAGCATGCTTGGCTTAAGGAGCAATCTTAGCGTGATCATGTTAAAGCTAAATTGTTGGATGCTCCCTTAAATCTGGACCGCCTGTTTGGCAACAAGGCTGAGGAAGTTCTTAAAAAGATGGAAGATAAAGCTAAATCTATGCAAACTGTTAAAGATTTCTTACAAGTTCAGCCTCCTGGATTTAGTAGGCACTGGCCCTCTAAGAATTGGTCCTTTCCAGCCCCTTCCAGGTCTTCTCAAGCCAAACCCAGACACAGCAAAAATCCCAGGTTTCAGTCCCAGGGGACACACAGGACTGAGCAGTGGGGGATCTCCACTTCCTAACCTGGGAGTAATAAGACTCCCCACTATGGTAAACTGTCTCAGTGACTTCCTTTTAAAATTTCCAAGCACTTATCAACTGACTGCCCCTTTGGGGGTAAGATTGCTCTTCATGCAAAGAACTGGGGACTCATTACCCAGGACAAATGGGTTTCAAATATAGTGTCGCAGGGATAGAGATTTCCCTTCCACACGTTGCCAACACCAAGCGGAACCTACCCCCAAATCAGTGGGCAGAGGCCCAAAAACAAGTACTTTCTCTCTTAGGTATGGGGGCTATTCAACTGGTACCAGAAGAGGAAAAGGGACAAGGTTTCTACTCGAGACTTTTCCTGGTACCTAGAAAAGACAATTCATGTCATCCTATCCTGGACCTGTCTACTCTAAACACCTTTTTGGAGATTCCAAAATTCAAGATACTGACTCTTCACCAGTTACTTCCTATGCTAGGCAAAGATGCCTGGTTGGCAACACTAGATTTAAAAGAAGCATACCTGCACATCCCAATCAGGGAATCTTGCAGAAGATACCTGAGCTTCAAAGCAAGCTTCATGCACTATCAGTTCTCTGCACTGCCCTTTGGTTTATCTACTGCGCCCAGGGTATTCACAAAGTGCCTAGCTCCAATTATTACATTTTGCAGGCAAAGAAATATTCAAATATACCCATACCTGGACGATTTCTTAATTCAGGCAGAAAGCCAGGACATACTTTTGAATCATCTGGCCTTTGTACAAAGGGTTCTAACTTGTCTGGAGTACACCATAAACGAAAAGAAATCACACTTGGTACCCTGTCAACAAATTATATTCCTGGGAGCAAGCTTGAGTCCAACTTCCCAAATGGACCTACCTCATGCCAGAGAAACAAATTCATTTGACAACATACTTCAAACAAGTGGCCACAAAAACCCTGCTATCTGCAAGACAAATACTGCAAGTGTTGGGGTTCATGGCCTCCTGCATTCTTCTAATTCCATATGCAAGACTGCATATGAGGAAACTACAGTGGCATCTAAAAAGCCTATGGTGTCAACATTCTCGGGATCTAGAAGCAATGATTCCTATCATACCTTGCCTACACCTAGAGTTCCTTTGGTGGGCAAAGGCCTGCCACCAAAACAAGGGACTACCCTTCACACCACCCCCTGCCACCCAAACCCTAACAACAGACGCATCAGACTATGCATGGGGGGCTCACCTGGCAGGGAAGTGCATTCAGGGCAAATGGAACCCAGGTCAAATGCACCTGCATATCAATCAAAAAGAAATGTTAGCTGTACAGAATCCTCTGATAGCCTTCAAGGACCACATTCTTCCAGGAAAACTGATGGTAAAGACAGACAACACCACTGTTATGTGGTACATAAACAAGCAGGGGGCTACACATTCTTACCCCCTGTGCAGACTAGCCATAGCATTGTGGAACACAGCCTTGAGCTACCAAGTGCACCTGCAAGCTCAATTCCTGCCAAGAAAGTTAAATACACTGGCAGACGGACTAAGCAGAAACCTCATGGACCCACACGAGTGGAAACTGGAACCAAGGAATTTCAACATGTTGACAAGCAAATGGGGAAGCCCAGATGTAGACCTGTTTGCCTCTCCCCAGAACTACCAATTGGACAAATTTTGCACAAGGACTCCCCACAAACATGCCTGGAAAGTGGATGCTCTGTCCTTCAGCTGGAAAAACCTATCAGTCTATGCCTCCCCCCCCGCCTCTGCTCTCCAAAGTACTATTAAAAATCAAACAAGACAAACCAAGGATGATTTTGATTTCTCCAGACTGGCCACGCCAACACTGGTACTCCCTCCTGCTCAATGTGTCACGGTTATCCCCATGGCACCTGCCTCAGACTCCTTCCCTGTTGTCTCAGCAGGAGAACCAGATTCTGCACTCTCAGCTTCTAACACTGAACCTTGCAGTCTGGCTAATTACATAATCTCTCCTTTACCATCCCTCAGTAAACCTGTGATGGGTATCATTTTAGAGGCAAGGAGGCCTAGCTCTAGAAAATCATATGCTGAAAAATGGAAAAGATTCTGTGCCTGGAACCAGTCTCAAGGGAGGAGCACAGCAGCACCCAATTTACCTCAGTTACAGTACTTAACTGAGATGCTTCACAAGGGACTGTCTTTTTCCTCCATTAAAATCCACGCCTCAGCCATTTCAGCTCATTATAACACAGAACCCCCCCACTTCTCTCATCCACTGCTCAAGCAGTTCCTTAGAGGGGCCAAAAATTTTAGACCACCCAAGAGAGCTCCAACCCCAGCCTGGGACCTTAACTTTGTTTTGGAGAAACTCACTCTACCTCCTTTCGAGCCAGCTACTACTGCAGACTTAAAATTTCTTTCTTGGAAAACAGCTTTCCTTTTAACAATCACTTCAGCTAGAAGGGTATCTGAATTACAGGCCCTTATGGCAGTAGAGCCTTTCATCATCTTTCATGCGAACAGGGTGTCCCTCAGAACCAATACATCCTTCATGCCCAAGGTGGTATCCAGTGTGGCTCTTAATCAGTCCATTCATCTGCCAACCTTCTTTCCCAATCCACAGAACAAAAGGGAACGGATACTGCATTCCTTAGATGTGCACAGACAACTCAGATTCTACTTGGACAGGACTAATCCTCAAAGGAAATCTGAACAACTGCTGGTAGCATTTGCTGCAGGGGCAGAGGGGAAGGCTCTTTCAAAGCAAACCATTTCTAAATGGATAGGCCATTGCATTCATTACTGCTATAAGCACCATGAAAAACCTATCCCCCAGGGGATCAGACCTCACTCCACCAGGGCTGCATCTACCCCTACAGCCTTTCTCAGAGGCGTCCCTACCAGGGACATCCTAGAAGCTGCTACCTGGAGTTCTGTACATACTTTCACCAATCATTATCATTTGCCAATTTTCTCTAAATCCAGAGCTGGCTTTGCCACTGCAGTCTTGCAGGGCCTTATAGCTGGTCCTAATGCTATCTAAAAGGTTCAGTGTTAGAAGCTGAGAGTGCAGAATCTGGCTCTCCTGCTGAGACAACAGGGAAGGAGTCTGAGGCAGGTGCCATGGGGATAACCGTGACACATTGCGCAGGAGGGGGTACCAGTGTTGGCGTGGCCAGTCTCACTTGCCCACAAACTAGTAAACATCCACTAAATGTCCCATCCCTCCAGAATCTACTCCAACCCTATCACACCACCAGACCACTAAGATCCAGCATCAAAAACACTTGCAGATCACCAAAGCCAATAACTCTGCTGGTGAAGCACTATTCTCTTGCACCATAGCCAAGTTATGGAACTCCCTCCCACCCACAATTACCTCTGTACCATCATGCACCCACTTCAAAACTTTACTAAAAGTGCACCTAAAAACATGCTGGCTATGCCCTTGCAACTCCCACTCTAAAATCACCCACCCCATCCAACCACTACCTTTCTTTCCACTCCACTAACTACCTCGATTATAGCAAGCTCAGATGCTCATAAGCCTAGTACCTATTATACAGCAGGAACTTCTTATTGTAACATTTGTTAATGTCTGTTATGTACTTCACAGATAAAGATTCTAGTTGTCTACTAATGTACTATGTTCTTCATCTGTAAATATGTTGTAAGTAATTGCTATGTTATATTGTTAATCGCTATGTAATCCAATGTAACTACTGTCTGTTTATTTTAACTGTGGAGCTTTTCTCCCCGGGCCTCCGTTGAAAATGGACTTATGTCCAATCGGACACTCCCGGTCAACAAATGTAAATAAATAAATGAAAAATAAATAAAAATCTAAAACTCCTCCTCCCAACCATAGCTTTGGGAATCTACCCAAATGTAATGACTGCAACAGTGAAACACGAAGAACATAGTACTGTTGTGTACACTTACCATAAATGTAGATGTTAGAGTATATTCACTGTTGCAGTCCTGGTTACCCTCCCTCCAGCCCCCTAACTTCTTTTGGCTATACATCTACTTTCCTTTACTATGCTTAAAAGCCTTTTTGGTGTATTTGCTTTTTTGTTGGAGGTATATCATTGTACTTTTATATATAATTGCTCCCCATTAAGAGGGCACCTGACATCTGGGGCAAGAAAAACTGATGTAATGGTGTCAGCTGCATGTTTTATACCCCTGACAATCTGACGTCATGGAAGAAGGGACAGCAACCGACGCAGGACCCAAGGCTTTGTTAATCAGGCCGACTGAGGGCTCCTTGCAAGCAGATAACCCAAATGTAATGACTGCAACAGTGAATACACTCGAACATCTACATTTATGGTAAGTGTACACGACTGGACTTTTTCTCATTCACATGGGCAAGAATGTTCCTCTGCACCTGTCCATCCTTTCCACTGATTACCAAGGTTCTTTTAAAGATCCAGAAGGCCTCTAAACAAATTGTGGTAGTGACTCGCTTCTGGCCAAGGCAAGAGTGGTTCTCCCTTCTTTTCAGTATAGCTAATGTCAGTTACCACAAGCTTTCCCACAGACTGGATTTACTCAGGCAAGACAGTTGGAGTTTGATACACCCCAGTCTGGAAACTCTTCCAACTGCCTACATAGATTATAAAATGTTAATACTTTTCAGGCAATTTTTTTTTTCTGAGATTGTGCAGCAGATACTAAAGGAGACAATGAAGTCTGCTACTTGAAAATCATTTAATTGCAAGTGGAAAAGATTTCCTAGTTGGTGCCACTCGATGAATCAGAAACCTTTTCAAGCCAAGTTGCCTCTGGTTCCTGATTATTTGTGGGAGTTGCTGTCTAATAGTTTGTTGTACACTTGTCAGCCATGTCTGCTTGTCTGCGCTTTCGAGCAGTGCTCAAGTTACATAGTTTAAAAGGGATCTTACATACTCTGTCACCTAGGAAACAAGTAGCTTCTGCTTGGGATCTCAGTTTTGTGCTTGAAGCTTACTTTATTTCCATTTGAACGAGTTCACAAGCTGATTTTAAGTTATTAACGTAGAAGACTGTTTTCCTTATTGCTGTGACTTCTGCTGGGTAAGTTTCTGAGTTACAAGCACTTATGGTGAGTGAACTTTATTTCATTTTTCATAAGGACAGGGTTTCTTTAAGAACAAATCCTACCTTTATGCCTAAAGTTGTCTCGTGAGTTTACTTGAAGCCTCCAATGTCCTGGAAGAGAGCAGTGGTAGCTGTAATACCTAAAGAGGGTAAGGATCCATCAGATCCAGGTTCATACAGACCCATTTCAATACTAAACCATAATTATAAAGTATTCATGACTATAATGGATAAAAAAAGACAAAAGTAATCCCTAGACTGATGGATATGGCTCATTGTGGATTTGTGAAGGGGGAGGCAAGCATTTGACAACATTAACAGAACATTGATGATCCAGAGGGAAGCAGAATGTAAGAAAATACCATTGTTGTTGTTGGGTCTTGATACAGAGAAGGCATTTGACAGAGTAAGCTGGGACTTTATGAGCAGAGCAATGGAAGCATTTGCATTTCCTGAAAAAATTATAAGGATGATTAAGAGGATATATGAGGGATTGGGGGCAAAAAATTAAAGTGGGTGGAATTCTCTCTTATAATTTCTGCTTGGGCAGAGGAATCAGGCAAGGGTGTCCTCTTTCCCCTTTATTATTTCCGTTATGTTTAGAACCATTGGCAAAGAAAATAAGGTACTCAGAAATTCACGTATCTGGTGCTGTCTGTGTCATTATTGATCACGGAAGGATCCTGTCCCAGTAGCTGTTACCGTAGTTCAATAGTCTTTCCTGGGTTCCCACCTTGTTCTACTGGTCTTAGGTCTCCTTTTTCTCTCCTTTCTGCCTTTTTCCCCACCACACCCCTTTGTTTTGTGCGAGTCGGTGTGTCTGGTGGTGGGTTTTTGTTGTGTGTGTTCTCCGGTATGTCTGACAAGCCCACCAGGTTCAGGAATTGCTCTTGTGTGGTCGGAATCTAGCTCCTATCTGACACACACGTGGAGTGTGTCTACTGCCTAGGAGAGCCCCATCTGAAAGTTGAATGTGAGATCTGTGCTGCATTCAATGCCCGGGCTCTCCTAGAGCATAAAAACAAACTTTTGCTAAAGGGGGTCCCCTGGTTTCGGGTTCCCCCTCGTAGCTGCCCTCTGATCCCAAGAGGAAGTCTTCTTCCTCTCAAGACTATCCTGCAAAAAAGCCAAGGCTCTCGGATCGTAACTAAGACCGGGAGCACAAGGCGGGACACTGAATAACCCAGATTCCAAGTTATGGTAAATACATAACTCTTTATATAATTGGTATGGTAGTCAAGAAAAACTGGCTTTATTTGCACATGATATTATTTTATACCTGCCAAAACCAGAAAGAGACATTACAGTGTTGCGGAACATTTTGAGACAATTTCAGATTTTTTCAGGATACAAAATTAGTGAAGCTAAAACAAAGGCAATAGCGGTCGATTACATACCCACACACAAATTGGTTCAGGAATATACATATTTATGAGGACATGATAAAATGAAGTATTTAGGAGTATGGATTAAAAATGATTCTAGTGTGGCAGCTAAGGATATTTGGGAAGAAACTAAACAAAAGAATACAAAAACTGAGAAAATGGAAGCTTTGTTGTATGGATATAGATAGTAAGACACAAGCAGTTAAAATGTTTTAGTCCCTTTAGTCTTATACACAGGTCAGGCATATTTTTTTATCAACCAGAGGAGACGTTGTGGATAGCAATTAATAAAGAGCTGAAGGATTTTATCTGGGAGGGAAAGATGACAAGAGTCAAGTGGGATAAGCTCATTTTTCCAGTAGAACAGGATGGATTGGGATTACCTAATTTGAAGGGGTATTTCAGAGCTACACCGTTAAGACTCCTATACATAGCAGAAGCAGAAAACTATAATTCATAGTGGAAAGGGATGATGGGGAAACAGAGAGTAAACTCGATAAACAAGACGAGACTGGGATTTTGGATGCAGACCTTTAAGGAGAATAACAATAATCATACAGAATATTATGTCCATAAAGTAGCAGAAAGTATTCTAAGAACTAAGCCAACATGGGAATGGAGAAAGGAGATTCTGCTGAAAGGGATGACAGAAATTAGAGATGTAGACAGTAGGCAAGAGGGGGTTGGAATTTATTGGAGAAAACTGGCAAAGGGGTCATGATATTGGGACCAAATAACTAGTGAGGGGAAAGATGATAGAATGGGAAGACACCAATAATTTATTTGGACTGCTGGTTAGAGATTGCCTTCCCTATCTAGGACTGACATCAGAGTATAGGCAAAGAGAAAGACATGGGGGGGGGGTCCTAAACGAAAGACCAGCACTGGTAGAGTTTTAGAATCTAGAACAGAAGCTGCCATTAAAAAAGAAATAATTAGTAGAGCAAATAAAATATTACATGATAACTATAAGAATCAATCAGAGGAGGTTAGAAAGGATTGGGAAGAGAGATTGGATAAGCCATTCACAAAAAACATTAGGAGGCTATATGTATGTCTTCCAAATGTGCAACAAAATCTAGAAGATTTAGGATTTTTGCTTGGAAATGTTTACATAGATATTTCTATACCCCAAGTAGACTTCAGAGAAGTTTTCCTCAGGCAGACAGCAAATGTTGGAGATGTGATGAGGAAGAAATAGGCAATTGCAAACGTATTTTCTGGGAGTGCGGTGAATTGACAGACTTTAAGGATTCCCTGCAGGATGCACTGTCAGAGATGCTGGGTGGGCAGATTGGTCTGATGAGGGAGATGTTTTTTCAGAGCTGTGATACAGAATCAGAATTGCCTGTACATAGTAAGGCCTTGCTTTGACTAATAATGGTGGCTGCCAAAAAAGCGATTACTAGAAAATCAAAATCTAAACCAGCTATACTAGAAGTAGTGACTATAGAAAAGAGATAAAAAAGCTGGAATTTAAATTGTTAGAAAAGGGTATGAGCAAACTACAGAGGAAAAAAAATAGGAATTGTGGGAATAATATATACAAGGGAGGAATGAAGTTTAAAAGTGGCAGGACTTGAATGAACTATGTAATGTTTGACTGAAAAAGATTGGATAGGTTATAAGTGGATATATAATGTTTGCAACTGGGTGTGTGTCTGTATGGTTTGTGATGTAAAATGCTTGCAACTAGGATTGTGTTGGTGTGGTTTGTTTTCATGTGTATAAATGTATGATTGCTTATGTAGTAAGTGATGGTTTAATAAAATGTCTCTTGTTTAAAACAAGTCAGGAATTTAATAATTTATGTAATGTTGCTTAGGTTATATGATATATAGCAATACAGATGAAGTATGTTGTTATGTTAATTATAGTTTGATTACATTTTTACAAAAGTAAATTTGCCTGTGTCACTAGTGATAATTCAACAAAGGTGTTTGAAAAAAGTTTACTTTAAGTCTGATCATTGAACTTCCAGTCTTTTTCCTAATCCATAGAACAAGGGAGAAAGAATTCTTCTCTCTCTGACTGTGCACAGGCAGCTCAGATAATATGTAAACAAATACGCTACCTTTCAGGAAAGCTATTCAGTTGTCGTCTCATATTTAGGTAAGAGGAAAGGACGACCTGTGACTAAGGTGACTATTTCTAAATGGATCTGTCATGCTATTGCTTTTTATCATACTCACTACACCATGACAAGCCAGTTAGGCAAGACAAGGATGAAGCTCATTCAATAAGGGTATTGTCTTTGTTGTCTTTCTAGAAAAGGGTGGACTCTTAAATATTCTAGAGGCATCAGCTTGCTTCTCTGTACTCACTTTTACAAAGCACAACAAACCGTATTCCTTTTCCAGGTCCAGAACAGGCATTGACAGGACCATTCTCCAAGGGCTCCTGGAGTTTGTTATTGACCTTCTCATTTTTTGTTACTTCTGATTGGCATATCTGAATCTACCCAAGTAATGTAGGCTACCACAACAGTGATCCATTATAACATATACTGTTATGGTAGATGTACTAAAAAAAACTGTACTTTCAGTTTTATATTGCCGTCATTGACTCAAACATAGTACTTGAACAAGGACAATAAAAGAAGACTGGTAACATGACCACATCCAGAGATGGATGGATGTTTGTTTCATCGGTTATAAATCTGAAACATTTATATCTAAATTAATAAGATGAAAGGTGCATGAGCCATGTGCATTATCTCTAAGAACTTAGTTGAGGTATGCTCTCTGACATGATTTAATTGCAAAAAAAAAATAGATACAATAGGTACATTGTCATTAAAACATTCAAGAAGTAAAGGCCTGTGTTTGCTGCCACTGCACGTGACACAGAAATTCAATACTGTTCTACATTTTGACCAAGTTAAACAGTGGCTGATATAAGAGACTAGAACACAGCAGCAGTTTCCCACCTGCACCAAAGACCAGCTGTAGTGATTTTACTTGTATATTTCTGGTTGTTGCCACCAGTAATTCAAAGGCACTTGAAATTCTGTTGATGTAGGTTCAGTAACTCTTGACTAAATGAAAGAAAAAGCATCAACAATGCATTTCAGCTTGCTGCAAACAGTGACTTAGATCCGCCCTACCACATGCACACATTTACTTATTCTCACACACACACACACACACACACACACACACACACACACCTACCAGAGAACAGCAGTAGTCTGTTACCGATGCATTTCAGCTTGCTGCCTCCAGTGACCCTAACTGGGTGGTGGAGAGAATAATTGTCCATACTGATTTTTAGAGAGTTGATAACAGAATCAGTGGCAGGGCCCCCATTCACACTTGTGCACAATAATTTGCCAACAGTAGTCCATATAATATAAATTTTACTCTCCGCCTCCAGTAATTCAGTGGCAAGCATCTGCGGGACTTGTTGCACTAACCCTCACTAACTGGTAGGTAAAAAAAAAAAAATGTAGTGGCACTAGTAATGCATTTCATCTTGTTGCAAACCGTAGGCAAGGCTGTACCTCATATGCACATAAACATCAGCCAGAGAATAGCAGTAGTCTGTTACTGATGTGTTTCAGCTCAATACCACCAGTCAACGAAGGCAAATACTGACTGTTCAGCTGGATGAGTTTGTCAACCCTTACTGATTGGCTAATGAAAAAAAAGCTGCCAATAGTAATGCTTTTGAGCTTTTACAAACACCAAGCAAGCCAGCACTTCTGTCCTATCTACAGCAAAGACTGGTAGTGCCTACCTTATGTGTTTCTGCTTGTGTGCTTGTTGCCATGTGTAACTTAGATTCATATGGCCAGGCCACCTATAGTGTGTCTGGCCAGTTGTTAGTGAAGGAAAAACAGTGCCCATAGTTATCAGTTTCAATGTGTTTTTGGTTTCAAGTTGTGTCTGAGAAATAAAAGCATCAGCTGCCCTTTACGTCCTCACACGCACACATGCACATGAGTACAAATAAAAGCATTAAAAGTAGGCAGTACTCCATCTAAATGTATATTTCTGCTCATACTCAACACTAAGTCGGTGGTGTACTAATTCTCCAGCTGGAATGAGCACAGTGATGATAATATACTTGCGGTCAGAAAAGAATTCCCATAGTAATAGGTGTCATGTTATTTTCCTGAAGTTCCCTTCTCCCCACCACACTTATGCACACAAGGAAATAGTGACAAAATTCTTTGGGGTGTGCAGTACAAAGAAGAAATTACCATAGTAATGCATTTTAGCATATTGGTAACAGTGCCCCTCCCCCCAAGCGCGCACACGCACACACACACACACACACACACACACACACACACGCACACACGCACGCGCACACACACAAAACAGTGCAATGTAGGCTGTTCAGAAATGTACTTGTTGCCAGCTATAACTTAAAAGCAAGCTGACTCTTTAGGTGGCATGGCCATGGTAACCCTAGCTGTGGCCGTGGTAACCCTAGCTGGATAGGGGAAAGAACAGTTGACCACAGTAATACAGTACAGCATATATGTAACTATGGTGGCACCCCCAACACACACACACACACACACACACACACACACACACACACACACACACACACACACACACACACACCAACAAAATACAGGCAGTACTCTTGACTATATTTGTTCATTGGCAGCAGTACCTGAAAGACTCAGCCAATCTGGAGTGAGTACAGTATCCCTGAATGACTTGTTTGTAGAGACACACACCATTTCCAGTGTATTTAGGATTGTTGCAAACATAAACAAAGCCATCACCCCCACTCAGCACACATGTACGTACACACACACCCCAGAGAAAAACCCTAGTCTTTGTATGTCTTTTTTTCCTACTGAAAGGGTTTATTGAAATTGTCAGAACTCAGTAAAATGTGACATCAGTAAAGGTGATTATTTATAAGCAAAGCATACACACTATTTCAAATACTGTTAAATCGGTAAAGCTGTTATGGTTTAAGAAAAATATTTGCAACAGGAAAGCAGAAAACATTAAAGACTACTAACTCTGTACAGATATATTGTACAGATTATGAAAGCCTCAGAAATTATGTAATTCTAAACACGTATATGATTAAAACAGTTGCACTAGAAGAAACTGATAAGTTATAACATTCTGAATATTTTCAGTAAGCTGTAATAATTTGTGGCAAAATTTATAATAAATTTTATTATTTTTGGTACACGTTTTTGGGCAATCCTTGTATACAACTGGTAGGATAAAGAAGTCCCTGAAAAGGGGAGCCTCTGCTTTATCCCATTATCTATTAACAAACAGGGTTGAGTTTTGTAACATAACCAGGAATAGGGGTATTAAACAGAAGCAGAAATATGATAATTATAGTCTCTTGTTAGGCAGGTGGCCTTAAGAAAGCCTAGCCGTATGATTTAGAGTGGTTAGTGGAAGGATTGCCATCCAGCTTCATGAGGGACATGTGGCTTACACCAGAGAGTAAATTTGTTGACACCTATGCATTCATCAAGACAGAACCTGAAGGAGGCCAGTGTCTTCTTACATTGTTTGACATGCAAGAGGCATTTGTTCTACAAGCAAGGAATATTTATTTAGTCCTGTCTGACTTCTGGCTCCTCAGTCCACTTTTCGAATCTGAGCCTGGGAAGCTAGTTCTCTAACTTTGAGCTTCTTTAAATTTTCCTAGCCATAATACATGGGCCTAAATTGGGCTAAAATTAGAGACCAGCTACCCAGATGACCTCTTTTCATTATTTTACCCTTCACTGGTTGTCTTTTCTAGATGTAATGATATGAGGGTCATATAACTTCACATTGTCTGTATTTACTTGTCCTGCTAATTGTGGTACTTTTCAAATGTGTACCAAAATGCAGAGAACATTTTATATTGCATTTTCTGTCCTCCAAATTACTCTTGACTAACAGAATGGAATGTCAGAGCCTCGTTCTATAATGCCAAGAAGAAAACTGCTAAAATTATGTACAAGTATGGCACTTTTTTTGGAGGGGGAGGCAGGCACTTCTGGTATGATGCTAAACTAATTGGAAGGACTCTTACACTTTCCTTGTCAAGATTATGAAATGTCACATACATTAAATACTGACAGCTGGAATGAATAAGTGAAGTTGAAGTCACCAGAAGAAAAATTTATTTGAATGTCCAAAAAGAGAAATAAAAGGGGTACTACCAAATCAATCTTTGAAAAAGGTGAACTTTATTATGTTCTTCATTCCCACTGTTGCAGTAGCCTTTAGGCTAAATGAGTTGTGTTTTGCCCAAGACCCAACAACTGCCCAGCTTCCAAAAGCTCTGGCTCCCTCCCATACATCAGGAAGGAAAATTGCAGTTAGATTGGAATTTTTTCAGGACTTTCTTGCCCAGGGTTTGAGTCTCACAAGGGATAATTGGCTAGGCTTAAAATGTCTCGCAAGGGCAGTTAGCCTAGTACTAATCTATGAATCTATGAAGAAGTTAAGTAGCAGTACACTTATCTGTCCAACTGTCCAAACAAGAAATAATCATCAAATCTACTTCCCAGCAGTGACTATAAACAATAATGGAGGGTGTGTGCAGCTACTGCAGCAGTGAGGAATTTGAACATCTGATGTTATAAGTGCAACTTCTACAACTGTACTATTTTCATCTTTCCCATTGCTGCAGTAGCCTTTGTACTGCATGGGTTGATTACCAAAGCCTAGCCAACCTAGAAGGGGTAAGTATGTGAATGCCAGTCCTGGATCTAGAGAAAGGAACCAGTTTGTAATGCCTTGTAAGGGTATGTACAGAGGAATAGTAGCACTGATGTTAAAAGAAGGGAAAGACCCCATTTAGCTCAGGATACTACCACAATATCTCTTTCTTAAACCACAATTATGAAATATTTATGGAAGTAATGGCTAAGAGACTAGCTAAACTTTTACATGATGTTGTCAAGCAGGATCCTTGTATGTTTACCTTCCTTTTATAAATCCACAATGTAAAAGATGCACATGATATACCAGGAAGCAGAAAAAAAAACAGGAAGGTCCTTTGTATTAGTAAGTATGGACACAGAAAAGGCATTTGATTTGAGTACAATTGGATTATTTTTGGAAACATTTATAGCACATTGGTTCTTGAGATTTTATTCTTTTGATAAAGGAACTTTAATGCTGTGTTTTCCTGGTAAGGTAAATGGTACAACTACATAAAAGTTCAGATAAGAGGAGGTACAGGGCAGAGATGCCCTCTGCCCCCACTGCTGTTCACACTTTATCTTGAGCCACTAGCAATAAAAATGAGACAGGTTGAGGTAACTGGATGGAGCAGGGGGAAACCTTAGCTTTATCTGTAGATGATTTAATAGTGTGTCCATCCAGCCCAGAATGAGATATCCACAAGTTATTTACTTTACAGTGGAAATTTACTGAGCTCTCAGGATAAAAAATGAACGAATGGAAAACAAAGGCCATAAATGTTAATAGTTTCCCTACACGTGAGATGATCCAGGAGTATCTCTATTTGTTGGAACACTATAAAATGTAATCATAGGGGTTTGCAGTTTGTGAAAATCAGCGGATTCCTTGAGGAAAACATGGGAGGATACTAGGCAGAAGATAACTAAACAAATAAAATAGGAAACAACGATAATTGTTGTGGATCAAAAAATACAGGGAATAAAGATATTTATAACCCCTCTGTTAATGTATACGTGGCGTACATTTGCATGTGAATCCAAGAAAATTTTTGAGAGGTCCTCTGAAGTACAGTAATGAATTATCTGTTGGTGGGGAAAAGACCAACAGTAGAATGTTGGAAAATAATACTCCTAGAGCAAGTGGGGTTGACATTCTTGTTACCACAACACCATCCAACTACATTTAGTATTTTTAGTTCAAAACACTAACTCTAAATTGAAAAATATATATGTTAATGCAAGGAACTATATTAACATAACTCAGAAATAACCCTATGGACAGGAAAAGCAGATTTAGATTGCTCCAAGAAGCATTAAAATGCTAAATAGTTTCCTCAACATAAAACAGTATAGGGTGTGGCAAATTGAGGTTTTCCCCATTGGTAGAGAGAACACAAGCCCCATGTAAATACAACATTACTAATAAAATGGTGTTTCAGCGAAGAAAGAATACTTTTTTGGGAACAAATTAGAATGGAACAAGAAGGAATAAAATGGGTAGATTTTTAGATAAATAAAAATCAAGACGGAGAAAATAAATGAGAATTAGAGGATTTATTTAACTGTTTTAGGAAAACCCCACGAGGAACCAGCAGTAGAAGATCTTATAATCCTGCTGAAGGACTTAAAGGGACTCGAGTTTAGGGGACACATTTTAAAAGCAAACACTTTGCACAAGAAGAAATTTAACAGGTGGGATGAAGCAATAACATAACTGAAGTATAAGTAGTAGGAATAGAGGAATGATGGAAAAAACACAGTATTGCAAAGGAAGGAATCAAAAAACTGTAATAGCCTTAGAGCAAGGTAATAAAGAATGGCTTGTTCGGTCCTTAAAGGGAGCGAGTGCGTGATTTATTTTTGAGTAACTGATGAAGAATTGTAAACCCTGGGTTTGGTTGTATCTAATATATGACTACAAATAAAACCATGTTAAAAAGCTAAAGAAGGATCAAACCACCAAGGTAAATTTTATGTGCACCCTGCATGAGGTTTGTACAAAATGATTGTCATTTTGTGTTTTTGTTAGCTTGTTACAATAAATAGCGTATTATAAACAAAATGTATAGCCCATTTGGAATATAGCAATGTAGGTACTAGGATAAGATTTGTAGTAGTTTTCAGTCAAATTTCACATCCTTTTGTGGTTAGTCAAAGGATAATACCAGTGAATGCCATTTGTTTCCAGTAACAAGAACGAGTAAGTTCAAGGCTGTCTAGAAGGCACACGTCTGCTGTTCAGTGACTCGCTGTCCATTGCATTGAACCCTTCTAAAATTCTAGCAAATCTTTTATCGCGTCAAACTGTTTCAGCCTTGTTGGACAGATCCACCTTTAACCACTAAGGGAGCACCATTTTAGCTTGAAAGGTGGTAATGGGAAAGCATCAGCATCAACTCCCTTTTTTCCATTATGTACATTGGGTCGGGGTGCAATGCCAACAGTGACCATCACCTAGAGCCAATGTTCACACCTCCTGTCGACTAGTCCTGCTACTGAGGGCCAGTATTTGAGAAAGCTTATTGCTGTCCTTTTTGTCACCAAGAATGCAGTAAGTATTAATATTTGAAACCTCCAGCTGTATAAGTATTACCTTAGCAGCTTGGTTCATGCAGGAGCATGACAGCGCTATACGTTTGTTGTGCATTGCTACAATTGATAATGTGAAACCGCTTCCAAAATTAATGAAATGACATGCAACTACTAACTGTTCTGGAAGACTACATTTTATTTTTTTAAATTTTATTTATTCATGAATTGTGTAAGTGAATTAGTCTGTGCTTCTAGTCGTTTTCATCCCTGATCTGGCCGGGGGGGGGGGGGTTAAATATAGCATATGATGAAATCTAGAGTAACCAGTCAACTAAAATATTATTTTGGGAGGGGGAAGGAAACCACAGCAACCACCAAAAGCCATGCAGATGCAAGGGAATCATCCAAACTTTACAGAGACACTGACCAGAGGTCAGACTTTTGAGCCCCATACTCTGGGCTCTGAGTCCAAGATCTTAACCAGTGAGCTGCAGGCTTGACCCTTGTACTGTGGAGATATGAGACCATGATATTAACCAGTGAGCCATCATGCTGGAATTCATAAAGGTGGATAGGTAGAGATTGGTGCCTCCCAAACCAAACACAACAAAGTTTTGAAATAAAATGTAAAAACTTTAATGATAAGAAATCAACATGAGCGCTTTCATTTAGTAAAATATAAACTTCATCAGACAAAAACATACAAGGTTTAAATAGTGCATGCCCTTGCATAATTGGCTAAAAAATTCTGACATCATCACAAAAAGTTTAACCCTTCTATCCCAAGAAAAGTTAATAACAATGAATTAAACAATGGATTAAGAAATGTATATGTACACATACACATGTAATTAATAGAAATTTGGACATTCATTATTAGCTAACATTTATTCACTTTTCCACAATTTTATTTCTTTTCAAAGCTTTGAGCTTTAACACAGGTGTAATAGAGGTAATTTCATTAATGCCTGGCCACTTATGCGCTCTCAATAAAATCTGCCATCTAAATTCTTTTAGTTCTAAATACAGACCCCATGGTCTCTTATCGTCCATGACTACGTGATCAGTAGACACGAAAGAAAAAAATCATGGTCATTATTGATGCTGATATGTCTGGCTAAGGCATTGTTTACATTGTTCTTCCTAATAACATACATGTGCTCGTAAATTCTTTGGCTAAATTTCCTTTCTGTTTTGCCTATGTAAAACACAGGACATAGATCACACATAGCCAGATATACAAGTGCTTTGGAAGAACAATTATATTTGCCTTTGATTTTATATTTCACAGCATTAATTTCAAAAGAATTACCCATCTTAACTTTATGACACCAGTGGCAGGAACCGCATTTAAAAGTGTCTAAATGTAGATGATTGACCGGCTGATGTCTTTTAAATTCCTGACTTTTCTGTATGTTAAACAATTTCTATTAATTACATGTGTATGTGTACATATACATTTCTTAATCAATTGTTTAATTCATTGTTATTAACTTTTCTTGGGATAGAAGGGTTAAACATTTTGTGATGATGTCAGGATTTTTTATCCAATTATGGAAGGGCATGCACTATTTAAACCTTGTATGTTTTTGTCTGATGAAGTTTATATTTTACTAAACAAAAGCGCTCATGTTGATTTCTTATCATTAAAGTTTTTAAATTTTATTTCAAAACTTTGTTGTGTTTGGTTTGGGAGGCACCAATCTCTACCTATCCACCTTTCTGAAGTTGGATTCATTTGTTCTTGGTATGCTGGAATTCATGATTGATTCTTAATGGATATTTGTCTGGGCAGAACAGCAAAAATAATTAAAAAAACATCTTTCATTCTTTTTTTTTCAGGGGGAACTAGCCCCTGTACCTCACATATGGTGAGAGACCCCCCTCTCCCCCTAACTTGTATTTATCAACTCCACAGTTGCACAACACTGCAGAAAGGGCAATATCACCTGTTTGCTAAAAGTGGCTGTCAATGATAAAGCCATCATGCTGTTGTCAAACAGTGTTTGGCTCAAACATAAGTTCCATCATGCTGTCCCTCAAGTGTATTAACTAAATGCCTTCCTGAGTGAATTTATGACTTGATTTTGGACTCTGACCAGCATCACAGATGTTAGGGTGCCCAAAAGATTACTTTCTATATAGCAGAAAGTAAGCTTTTGATTAAATAGGTTGTGCAACTTATTTAATATGTACATAAGTGGGTGAAGTGGGCAGGCTGTGTGATCATTATTCCCTTTTCTGCTTCTGTTTAACAGAATTATTGTTATTGTATTTTTATTGGTTGAGACCATTGTAGTATATATCCTTTATAGTGTTTTGGTTCACTGCTGTCACATTTTGTGTTTTTCCTTTATCCAGGCAACAGCAGTTTATCAAGCAAAGGAAAAGTTAAAGTCAATAGAGAAAGCAAGAAAAGGTTAGTATTTCATATTTTAACAGTACCCAGATTTTCAAGTAGTGTGTTGTGGATGTTAATATATTTTCATCTTTATGTGAAGTGGTAGACAAACACTGGTGTGCTGTATCATGCCTTTGCTAGGCTTTGTTCCTGTACTCCCTTTTACATATGTGCACATATAATGCTGTCAAGAAACATATCTGTATAGCCTGTCATTTTGTCATAGCAACTCATAGCTGACTCTCCATCTTCCCTCTCCTCATGCTACTTTGCCACCCTTTTTTAAAAGTCTTTCTCATTTTGCACTGAACTACACGTTCACTTTATTCCTCTTTTCCCTTAATTTCTGTGAAAAGTGCTTTCCCTTATCCATCCTGAAGTTAATGCCATCAGTGTGAACACCGTCTCTCCATATATCCTTTCTTTTAAGATAGAGTCTTCCATATGCCATTGTTAGTGCCTTGCGCACTTGTATCTCTATTTCTGTCCTAGAGTCTAAGAAGTTTGACTACAAACGTTTCATACATGTTACTGTCCATGCCCGTTATTACTCTAGTAACCATTGTGTGCATTGACTCACTTGGTAATCGGTAACGTTGCAATTTCTTTTTTTTCCCCTTTCTTTTCAAATATACTGTGCTAGTTTTATTTGTGTCACTGCTTTATTGTATACCGCATGTGCATATAATAACTGTGTCCTGTCATGTTAAACTGTTCATTATTTATTTATTTTTTATAAAATGTGTGTACTTTTGATATGTGAAATCCACTGTCTGTACAGCCCCTGGAACAGTACATAGCATTCCATCTGCAGTCTCACCAGTGCCTTGTGTAGTGGCATAATGTTTACTCTTGTACCTGCAATAACCCTAATCCTTTTCAACTTTTTCTAGAATCTGTATTGCCCCACTGATATGTCTTACATAGATTATGGCGTCTTAATATGTATCACATTACATTTTCTTTCATTAAACCTGAGCTGCTATCTAGCAGACCTGTAGAATGTCTGGTGTTATCTTTACATGCTAATGAGCTAGCTGTAGCAAACTACATGTCATATGGTATGCATTTCTTCTACGGTGCTCATTCTGAATGATAAACCTCGTGGAGGTTAGACTGTATCTTCCTTGTCTGACTTACTTAGTTGTCATCCAGACACCACAAGACCTTCTGTTAGCCTCCCCAGATTCAAATTTAAACCATTCCTCTCATTGTGTATAGAACCCCTTAATTTAGTATAATCCACAGATGGGTTTATTTTGTCCTCCAGTCTGATGTACTCTTTGTCACATGCACAAAAAAACATGTAGGTCCCAATACTAACCACCGAGGTGCTGATTTGTGCGTCTGTGAACATACTCATTTTTTCTATTGTTGGTGTTCTGTGTTTTTGTTTTTAAAAGTGGAAATATATTTCATTGCTGTGTTAACTTTTATACAGACTTACAGAAAACAAATCCTACTTTGTCTCACATGGGTATTTCTGTAGTGTAACGTGGGAGGAAACTGTGTGTCTTCCAGTGCCGGCTGCTGGAGAAATGTGTTAGTTCTCTGGGACAAACCAGACTTGAATTAGATTTTACACCCAAGATATGATTTTTACTTCGTAGTAAAAAAAGGTAAATATTGCAGAAAATTGTGTTTTTGTCCCAGTAGAATGGTTTTTGTGTGTTAATGGTTTGAACAGGATTTCGCAGTTATGTAGCACAGAATTTGATAAAAAAGCAGATGTTGGTCTTAAACTTTGAATGTTAAGTTGTCAATCTCGCCTTCATTCTTGCTGGATGGGTTCGGAGCCGATCCTCGGCTCCGACTCGGCACTTGCTAAGCTTGAGAACTCCTTTTACCAGCTCGAGGCAACCCTGTATCCCATGATGCAAGGCGAGACTACCTCAGATCTCGTTTGCCGCTTTGCGAAGAGGTCTCTTTTTTGCCAGCTCAGGTGAGTTTGATATTTGAAACAGATTATTCAAGGGGTTTCCCTCCCTTTTTTCTCTTGTATTTCTTAGTATTTAGATAGTGTGTATTCTATACTAGAGCCCACCCTATTTCCCTTTTTGGTTAGAATTTAAAGTTAAAGTTTTTTCAGTTAGGCCTAAGCCTCCCTGTTCTTAATCCCTGTCAGTGTGTGTGTGTGTTTTGGGATTAATTGTGTGACTTGTTCAGTGTGTGTGTTATTGTGTTTCTTAGACTATGTCTAGGGAAGGAAATGTCTCAGGCTTCAAGAAGTGTGACTCGTGCTGTCAGAAGATGTCTCTGACAGACGGTCACACTTCTTGTGTTTGCTGCCTGGGGCCTTTACACCTGCAGGACTCCTGTGCCATATGCCATTCTTTTAGCCAGAGAGTCCTGCAGGAGAGGAGGAACAAGTTGATCCTCCGTGGCTTATTAAAGCCAGAAGGTTCATCGACAAAGACTGGGTCGGGTAAACCTTCCAAGCCACCTAAGGTTCAGGCTACAGTGGTTAAGCCTTCCCCGGTGGCTCCGACTGGAGCCGATCTTTCTTCCTCTGATATGGTAGTGTCGGTTCCTACCGGCTCCGACACTCAGTCTCCAGTTGCCTTGTCGGCACCGGCTGGTGCCGACGTGTTATCCAGTATCGGAGCCGAAAAGTCTTCGGCTCCATCTGGAACCCAGAGGACGTCGGCTCCGATGGCTTCGTCCAAGAAGAGATCTCGGTCCCCTTCTTTGGAGTCGATTCACTTGCCTCCGAGGTCTCCTCTTTTGTCGGAACGGAGTCATCTGAGCCGATCTTCGAGATCTTCCAGGCTGTCTGACCACGATTTAGAGAAGGTGGTAAGCAGGCTGTTGAAGTCACAGGCACTAGCCCAAATGCTCCATAGTCCGTCTCAGCAGACTTCGGCTATTGCTCTTCCCCTTGAACTTCCTCCTCCGACTCTCCTCCAGAGTTCGGAGCCGGAGCTTCTCGGGACAGTGACCGTGTCGGCGCCGGGGCCGATACATCCCCTTTCGGCTCCATCGTCTTCGGCTCCAATCTCCTCCATGAGACCTTCCTTGGAGGGATCCGGTCGTCGAGTTTCCCTTGTCGGCTCCGAGGGGGCTAGTGGCATCGGACCCTTGTCCGACCCCGCTCTCCCTCTCGGGCTTCGCTTTAAGCTCGGCACCGACATCGGCCTCGGAGCCTTCTGTCTCAGTGGAGCCGGGAATTCCTGTTTCTTCGGAACAGGAGTATTCTGGTCTCCCTGGGAGGGGAGCCTTTGAGGTGATGAAGAGTGTCCTGGCACCTGAGCCAGGTCAACGGTCCATCCCTTTAGCTCCTCCCTCTTCGGTGCCTGTTGATGTCTCTTGCCAGCCTCTTGCTCTCAGGCCCAGGGATCCATCGCCCCAGGTTTCCCCATTGGGAATAACTTCCTCTTCCAAGGTTTCTCCTGATCCCGCAGGGGAACCCCCGCGTAAGAGGACGTGTAAGAGGAAACACACAGACTCCCCTGAGTCTACAACATCAGATACCGACTTAGATGAGTCGGAGGGTTCCCCTCGGTCCCCCTCTGAGGATGTCTCCTTTTCAGACATCCTGGAACTCCTCAAACAGAGGGGGAACTGGCCTTCCATTGACCCCTCCGAGGATGAGTCGGTATACCTGGAGGCTTTTGGACCCCGACCCTCCACCTCCTGGGTGTCTCCACCTTTCGACCCACTCATGCAGGTAGTGGCTCGGAAGGCGTGGGCAGCCCCGGATTCTGTGGAACCTGTCCCCAGGAGGCCATACAAATTTATTACGGCCCCTTCAGACAAGCAGTTTCTTTCTAAGGGCGTCTCTGTGGATGCTATGGTGGTGGCGGCAGCCACTAAGAAGGAACTTGCGGATCCTTCCGTGCCTGTCCATCCTCCTAACAAAGATTCTAGGACCACGGATAGGTATGGTAAGCGGATGTTTTCTTCAGCGACCTTTGCTATGCGTTCGCTGAACTACCTTTGTCATTTCACCAGACTTCAGAGAGATATTCTCAAGGAACTAGGTGAAGTGGTTCAGGATCCTTCAGCTGCTGGGGTTCAAGACAAGATTGCCTCACAGCTAGCAATCCTAAATTCTTTAACCAACTCCTCCATGCGGCTCATATCCTATGCAGCCGATGGAGCGAGCAGAGCCGCAGGCACAGGAGTGGCTCTCAGACGTCAGGCCTGGATGCGGCTTTGTAATTTCGTGGACCCCTTTAAGGCGTCCTTTACCAATACCCCCTTTGACGGTTCGGCTTTGTTCGGACCTCAGGTGAAGGAAACCTTGACCAGGTGTGAGCAAGACGGCAAAACTCTTTCTGCCGTAGGAGTCCATTTTTCCACTCCTTCTAGACCCTATCCCAAGGGTCAGAAAGGAGGAAAGATGTGGTTCCGTAAAGCCCAAGGAGCAGCGCCGGACACACGTGGTCAGTTTACCCCCAGAGGCAGAGGGGGTAACAATAATAGACGCTGCCCTAGAGGCAGGGGGGGTCCCCAGAATCAGGGCAACAGGGAGCCTCTTCCTGACAAACCCTTTCAGCATCCCTGAGGTGTTGCCCGACTGTCCACCCTTGGAGGCAGTCGGGGGAAGGATATCGCTGTACCCAGTAGCCTGGCGTTCCCTCTCACAAGACATGTGGGTACAGTCGATCATATCCGAGGGTTACAAAATCCCCTTCGAAAGGTATCCCGTACCTCACCAATCCCTTCCAGACATCTCACCCGGTCAAAGGGATTTGGCAAAACAGGAGGTTTCAAAGCTCCTAGAAAAAAGAGCCGTCCAGACTGTTCCAGCAGACCAAGTAGGATCCGGCGTCTACTCAAGATTCTTTTTGGTCCCCAAAAGGACGGGAGATTGGAGACCTATTTTAGACCTGAGCAATCTAAACAGATTTGTCAAGAAGGCAAGATTCCGGATGGTCACGCTTCAGTCCATTCTGCCCTTTTTGGGCAAGGACAGCTGGATGTGCTCGATAGACCTTCAGGACGCGTACTATCACATAAAGATACACAGACGCTCCAGGAGGTTTCTCCGCTTTCGGCTAGGGACCAGTCATTATCAATTCAGAGCCCTGTACTTTGGCCTCACTTCAGCCCCCAGAGTGTTTACCAAATGCATGGCAGTGGTTACGGCTCATCTGAGACATCAAGGATTCCAGGTGTTTCCTTATTTGGACGACTGGCTCCTCTCCGCCACCACCAAGCATCAGCTTCTTCAGAGCAGAGACTACACTCTGCAGCTTTGCAAAAAGTTGGGAATATCGGTGAATTTCGAAAAATCTTCTCTGCTGCCTTGCCAATCTGTCACCTTTATAGGCGCAGAACTAAACACCATCAGTATGTTAGCCAGACTAACAAATCAGAGAATTCTGGACATCCAAAAATACGTTCAAATCATTTTACTGAGCAACAAAGTCAAAGCCAGATTGGTTCTCAAGGTTCTAGGTCTTATGGCTGCGGCCATTGTACTTCTTCCATTAGCTCGCTTCCACATGCGTCTTCTGCAGTGGATGTTATTCACTCAGTGGTCATTCCAGAACCTACCCATGAGGCACGAAATCTTGGTTACACAATCGTGCAGGACTCATCTAACCTGGTGGATATCTTCCCCTCTACTTCATCAGGGCCGACCATTTGTTCCCCCTACTCCAGTTTCCACAGTCACTACGGATGCCTCTCTGATCGGGTGGGGGGGGCATTATAAGGGCAGGATGGTCCACGGGACTTGGCAACCCACAGAATACCATCTGCACATAAATGTCCTGGAGATGAGAGTGGTGCTTTTAACGTTGCAAGCCCTCAACGACTTTCTTCCCTCGGGGACTATTGCAGTTCAAACGGACAACATGTCTGTAGTCTGGTACATCAACAAACAGGGCGGGACCAGGTCCTATCCTTTGTGTCGAGAAGCTCTCAGACTTTGGCAATGGGCAATCTCCTCTCATCGGTTTCTGATAGCAACGCACATCCCTGGCAGGTCCAACCTCTTAGCGGACAGACTGAGCAGAGCCATTCTCATGCCTCACGAGTGGTCTCTCAATCAATCGGTAGTGGACGAGATATTTCTGAAGTGGGGCACCCCTTGTTGCGACCTTTTTGCTACACCCCAAAACAGCAAATGCCCGGACTTCTTCACCCTCTTTCCCCTACCAGGCCAACCCCTGAGAGACTCTCTAACCCAGGATTGGCCCCGGGGACTTCTGTACGCTTTTCCCCCTTTCCCCTTAATTCCACAGGTCATTCAGAAAGCTACCGTTTTGAGAGCCAAGTTGATTCTCATTGCCCCTTACTGGCCTCGACAAATTTGATTTCCGACCCTACATCATCACCTCCTGGTGCAGCCTTGGCATCTGGACCCAGTTCCGGATCTTCTGATCCACCAATCGGGTCAACAGCACCGGGCCATTCGTTCTCTCAACCTCACTGCTTGGTTGCTCCACTTCCTTCCCTAGCCAGGCTTCCTATGATCTCTGATCCTGTCAGAGATATCTTAATAGCTTCCTTGAAGTCGTCCACCAGAACGGTTTATGCTAGCAAGTGGCGACGTTTTTCCCTATGGGCAAACTCCAGGCACATTGATCCTTTTACTGCACCTGTGCATTCAATTTTAGATTTTCTGGCTGAAGTTTTTCAGTCAGGATCTTCTTCATCAACAGTTAAAGTTCAACTGGCGGCAATTTCTAAATATCATTTTGGCTTGCAAGATCATAACATTATGTCGCATAGACTATGCAAAGCTTTTCTGAGAGGAGTTTTTCTCCTAAAGCCTCCAATAAAACATCCTCCTCCACAATGGGATCTGAATTTGATGTTAGCATCCTTGATTTTACCCCCCTTCGAACCGTCTGCTTCATGCTCCTTAAAGTTACTGACCTGGAAAACAATATTCTTACTGGCTGTCACTTCAGCAAGGAGGGTATCTGAAATTCAAGTTCTCTGCATCCATTCCCCATACTTGGTTTTTCACAAGGACAGGGTATCCTTGAGAACAAATCCATCTTTTCTGCCCAAAGTTGTTTCTCAGACTAATATTAATCAGTCCATCGATCTACCAGTTTTTTTCCCTAATTATTCTGACAAAGCTGAACAAAAACTTCATTTTTTGGATGTCCATCGTCAGCTCAGATATTATTTGCATAGAACTAAACAATTCAGGAAATCGGATCAATTATTTGTTTCCTATGCAGAAAACAGGAAAGGTCTCCCAGTGTCAAAGTGACCTTATCCAGATGGTTGTCTTCCGCCATTTCTTATGTGTATTCGCTCAGAGGCAAGCAACTACCCTCAAAACCGAAGGCACATTCAACCAGGAGCCTATCCACTTCTACAGCCTTTCAGGATAGGCTACCCATTGATACCATTTGTGCAGCAGCTACTTGTGCCACTCCTCATACCTTTGTCTCTCATTATAAATTAGATTTGGCCTCCAGGGACCGAGCCAGTTTTGGTTCCACAGTACTTAAGAGTCTGTTCCATTGAGCCACCCGGGATACAGGTGCTAGGGACGCGGTCCCATCCAGCAAGAATGAAGGTGAGATTGACAACTTAACATTTAGAAGTTATGTACCTACCATAACGTTCCATGTTAGTTGTCTTCTCTCGCCTTCTTTCTTGCGTCCCTCCCTCCTTCCCCCTGGCCTGGACAGATCTTGAAGAACTTCTCTTTCTCAGATTCACTCTCCTTAGTTTTCATTAGAGAGTCTATCTTAAGAACTTTTTGCCTAGTTCTTCTAGGCTAGTTTTTTGCTCTTCCTTTGGGATTAGTATTATTAGCAGGGTTCTATAGCTACCAAACGAGATCTGAGGTAGTCTCGCCTTGCATCATGGGATATAGGGTTGCCTCGAGCTGGTAAAAGGAGTTCTCAAGCTTAGCAAGTGCCGAGTCAGAGCCGAGGATTGGCTCCGAACCCATCCAGCAAGAAAGAAGGCGAGAGAAGACAACTAACATGGAACGTTATGGTAGGTACATAACTTCCAATTAATCACAAGCACAACATAAATGAAGTAATCTTTTAAAAGAGAGGTTAAGAAATTAGAAGAGCTTTTTGAGATTTTTTTTTTTTTTTTTTTTACAATGTATCACACGCTTAACCAATCTATTTGTAAAATTACTCATTTGGGTCTTGTTGCTAGCTTTCACTGTGTGAAGTAGAACTGCTTAGCACTAAAACCCGTGGTCACTGCTCTTTAGCAGTTTTCAGCATGATGCCACCCTTTCATTGGCGTACCCCACTGTAGATGTTTTATTAGACAGAAGGAGCAGTCTCTCCTTGTCTGCTGTTCAATAGAACTAGATCTTAACAGTAGAACAGTTGATACGATGTCAAGGACCCCCTTGAAGGATAGATTGTATTGGGTATTCTTTCTGCACTTGTCAGTATTCATCATATTTTTTCCAAAATATCCTATCTGAAGTAGTTTACTTCATTTGGTCTTCAACCTGTGTGAATATGTATCCGGATCGGATCCGAACCGACGCCTTCACAAGCATCTGCTCCGAGCTCCAGGCTTCTCCCCTACCCATAATACACCACCACCACTTTCCTTCCCTCAGATCTTGTTTGCCGCAGCTGTCGCTTGCATCGTGGTCTCTGAGCAGGTGTTGTGAGTAGTTTTTTGAAGCTTTAGGGTAAACTTTCAATAGTTTTGTGTGTGTGTGTGTGTGTGTGTGTGTGTGTGTGTGTGTGTGTGTGTGTTAGTAGTGTAGGTTTATGTTCTTCGTGTTTCACTGTTGTAGTCATTTCATTTAGGTTATCTGCCTGCAGGTAGCCCTCAGCCGGCCTGTATACCAGAGTCTTGGATTCCTGCATCGGATGCTGTCTCTTCTTCCATGACGCCAGGTCATCAGGGGTATAAAACATGCAGCCGACGCCATTACATCAGTCTTTTTTGCCACACGGTGCCCGAAGCAGAAGCAGTTTGCAAGTGCCGGTCAGCAGACTCCTGAAATTTTTGTTTTCAAGTTTCAGAACCGAAATCTTCCAAAAGGTTAAGTACCCCGCTGGGGACCCTTTTTCTTGCTCTTAAACCAATGTCAGTAAAAGTTAGCAATTGTCTTACGTGTGGAAAGCAAATACCTCATAAAGATTTTCATTTGTACTGCATTCCTTGCTTAGGCCCAGACCACAACGTCCCTCACTGTCAGTTTTGTGCTTTATTCAACCCTGAGCTATTCGTCGTCAGTCTATTTTTGCAGCAAATTATTTTGGTACTCGGTTTAACTATCCAGAAATGGCTTCGGTAAGCCATCCGACTACCGATATTCCGAAAAAATATAAAGATAAAGACAGACTGCATAGGTCCAAAACTGCCGACGACACTTCCATTAAGCTAGTCGCCAGTTCGCCGGTACTCAGTGAGGCGCTTTCGCAGCCCCTGATACCCGCTTCTTCAGATTAGCTGGCCTCTACTGAGACCCATTCGGATTCCGGTATGCCGCGAGATGCTTCTTCAACTATGGAACCTGCGGATGTCTGTACCTTGGATGAGTCCGGAGCCGCTGTGCTGGAACCGGCTTCTGAGGGTGTATTCAGGCCTACAAACTTGCATTTCAGACCGATGCCATCTTCTTCATCAAGGCCTAAAACTCGACCCACACCTAGAACACCGACTTCCAAACCGTATGGTCAGGCCCATATGCCTAAAAAACAAATGCTTAGAATGGCTGAAAACCTTATTACTTTAATTAGGGGAAACCAGCCTTCCCCCTCTAAGAGATCTAGAACTGATTTTCCTTCTGATTCTTCTGATCAGGATTCTGAAATTTCTGTTTCTTCTGATTACCAGGACTTGCTCTTATCTACCTATGAGGATACTGATGCAGAGGATTCCATTCCCTCTGCTTCCCCTCCAGAAGATTTTTCTTTTGGTGAAACCTTGCACACTCTTAGGGAGCATTTCTGCTGGGAAAGCCAGGATTACTATAACTCCAAAAAGAGGCTTAGGGAATTCTTACTCCTCCCTCAACACAGGCCTTTAGCTATCCCTCCTATCCTGGACATTGTAGATGATGCCTTCTTGGAATCTAGCCTGGCCGCAGACACTTTACCACCAGCTCCCAGAAAACCTGACAGGTATTACAGAGTATCTGACTCTCACAAGATGTTCATCATGTTTCACTGTTGCAGTCATTACTCTTGGGTTATCCTGCTGGCAGGCTACCCGCAGTCAGCCTGAATTCCAAAGTCTTGGTCCGGCATCGGTTGCTGTCATGCGCCAGGGGTATAAAAGATTCAGCCAACGCCATTTTCTACAGTCTTTCTTGCCGCTCGGTGCCTGAAGCAAAAGCAGTTCGCAAGTGCTGGTCAGCCAACTCCTGAGAGTTTCAAAATCGAATTTCAGATCCAAAGTCTTCATTAAAGCTAAGTACCCCATTGGGGAAACTTTTTTCTTGCTCCAGACCAATGTCAGAAAAAGTTAACAATTGTATTTCTTGTGGGAAGGAAATACCTCATAAGGATTTTCATTCTTACTGTATTCCTTGCCTAGGCCCTGATCACAACGTTGCTAGCTGTTGGTTTTGTGCTAGATTAACCAACACACTATTAAGCATCGGTACGATTTTGCCTTTCATTACTTTGGCCCAAGGTTTAATTATATAATGCCGTCAGAACAACCGACGACCGGAGTTTATAAAAAAATGCAAGGAAAAGGACAGGCATCCGAGGTCCAAAACCGACGACGAGGCCCCCGCAAGTCCAGTCGCCGGTTCGCCGTTTCTCAGTGAGGCGCTTTCACAGCCCCTGACACCCGCTACCTCAGAGCCACAGGCTGCTACAGACTCCCACTTGGAGCCGACAAGGCCTCTGGATACTCAAGTTATTGGACCCTCGGAAACTATTCCCTCAGATGGGTCTGGAGCTGCTGAGCAGTCATTGGCTTCTGAGGGTGTTTTCAGACCTACACAATTATATGTCAAGCCTACCTCAGCTTCATAGACAAAGACTAAAACAAAGACAAAGAAAAAAGTATAGCATTCTCCTGGACAGACTTCCATGCCTAAGAAACAGATGCTTAAAATGGCCGAAGACCTAATTAGTTTGATCAGGGGTTCCCATCCCCCTCCTGATAAGAGGCCTAGGCAGGACACAGAATATAACTCTTCTGATCAGGTTTCAATTTCCTCTGACTCCTCTTCTGAACAGGATACTCTTTTCCTCCCTATGAGGATTCTGATGCTGAAGACTCTATTCCTTCAGCCTCTCCTCCTGAGGATTATTCTTTTGGGGAAACCCTGCATACCATGAGGGAGCATTTTCACTGGGAGAGCCAAGATTATTCAGAATCTAAGAAAAGGCTCAGAGATTTTCTTTTACTACCTCAGCACACACCTCTTGCTATTCCACCTGTTCTAGACATTGTAGATGATGTATTTTTAGAGTCCGGCCTGTCTCCTGACTCTTTACCCCCTGCACCTGCTAAGCCAGATGGATACTACAAGGTTCCAGGCTCTCATAAATTTCTATATAAAAACCCTGCCGCTGACCCAGAAACTATATCTCAGGGTCCCAAAGGGGTCAAGGCTTCCACTGCAAAAAACCCTGTCCCCTCTGATAGGGATTCTAGGGCACTTGACAGATGGGGGAAAAAGTTCACACTTCTGCTACCTTGGCTGTAAGGGCTTTAAATTGTCAGTTTCATATGCTTAAATATCAGCAATACTTAATGTTACTGCTTAAACAGAAAATGTTGACAAATTCTGAATGTTCTGATAACAAGGAAATGCAGGATTTATTGCACGCAGCTGAACAAGTGGGAAAGCATACTTTGCAATGTGGTTTTGATTCACTGGAGGCCTCTTGCAGGGCTGCTGTTATGGGTTCTGTCATTAGAAGGCATGCTTGGTTAAAGGAACAGAATCTGCCTGATCATGTTAAAGCAAAATTACTGGATGCTCCATTACAGCATGATACTTTGTTTGGTGTTAAGGCAGAAGAGGTGTTGAAGAAAATGGAGGATAAAGCGAAATTCATGCAGACAGTTAAGGATTTCCTACAGGTACACCCACCAAGATTTAGCAGGAACTGGCCTACAAAGAATTGGTCCTTTCCAGTGTCAGACAGGCCACAAAGAGGCAGATACAGATGCCTCAGAGGCAGATCACAGCCCCAAGGCTCATACAGGCCTAAACAATGGGGTGTTTCTACCTCCAAAAGCGGAGAAGACAAATCACAACCATACAGGAAACAGTCCCAATGACTTTCCTCTGCCAGAACCAAGCACTTATCTTTTGACAGCCCCCTTAGGGGGAAAACTAGCACTTTTTTCACCAAATTGGCACATGATTACCCAGGACAAATGGGTCTTGAACTTAGTGTCTCAGGGCTACAGGTTCCACTTTTACACCCTGCCAAGGGCTAAAGGCAGACCTGCCACACAATCAGTGGGCAGAGGCACAAAAACAAGTTTCATCCTTCATGGACATGAAGGCCATTCAGCAAGTACCACAACAAGAGCAGGGACAAGGATTTTACTCGAGACTTTTCCTGGTGCCTAGAAAGGACAAAGCCTGGAGACCAATACTGGACCTGTCTGTTCTAAACACATTTCTGGATGTTCCAAAATTCAAAATGTTGACTCTGCAGCAGCTACTGCCCATGCTGGGCAAGAAGGCTTGGCTCGTTACTTTGGACCTAAAAGAGACATACCTGCATGTCCCAATCAGACAATCTTGCAGAACATACCTCAGATTCATAACTGGCTCAATGCATTACCAATTCTCTGCACTGCCCTTTGGCTTATCTACTGCGCCCAGGGTCTTCACCAAATGCCCGGCATCAGTAATTGCATTTTGCAGACAAAGAGGAATTCAAATATATCCTTATTTGGACGACTGCCTTATTCAAGCAGAGAACAAAGACATTCTACTACAGCATCTGGCATTTGTAAAAAGATTACTAATTTGCCTAGGGTACACAGTAAACGAAAAGAAATCAAAACTAGTACCCTCTCAAGAGATAATATTCCTGGGTGCAAGCTTAAATACAACTGCCCAGATGTCTTATCTCATGCCAGACAAACAAAGACAACTGACTTCTTACTTCAAAATGTTGGCAACAAAGACCCAGTTATCTGCAAGAAATATTCTGCAGGCTTTGGGCTTCATGGCATCCTGCATTCTGCTAATTCCATATGCCAGACTACATATGAGGAAACTACAATGGTATCTAAAAAGTGTTTGGACTCAACATTGCCACAGCCTGGAAACATTAATTACCCTCATTCCCTGCCTGCAACAGGAGTTTCGATGGTGGGCACAGGCCTGTCACCACAACAAGGGACAGCCTTTCACTTTACCCACAGCCAGGCAGACACTAACAACGGATGCATCAGATTATGCCTGGGGGGCCCACATGGCAGGAAAATGTATTCAGGGCACATGGCCCGCAAGCCAGCTGCATCTTCATATCAATCAAAAAGAGATGCTAGCTGTTCAGAATGCCCTGACAGCTATCAAGGATCTAATTCATCCAGGACAACTACTGATAAAGACGGACAATACTACAGTCATGTGGTACATAAACAAGCAGGGAGGCACACATTCCTACCTCCTGTGCAGACAAGCCATGACTTTGTGAGACACAGCATTGACTTATCAATTTCACCTGTAAGCACAATTCCTGCCAGGAAAAGTAAATACTCTGGCAGACGAACTAAGCAGAAACCTCATGGATCCCCACGAGTGGAAACTGGATCCACAAGTCTTCAGCATGATAACAAGGAACTGGGGATGCCCAGCCATAGATCTATTTGCCTCCCCTCACAACTGCCAACTACAGAAATTCTGCACAAGGATTTACCACAAGCAAGCATGGAAAGTGGATGCCCTATCCTTCAGCTGGAAAAACCTAACAGTATATGCCTTTCCTCCACTGCTTCTCCTCCCCAAGGTACTCCTAAAGGTCAGACAAGAGAAGCCAAAAATGATACTGATTGCCCCAGACTGGCCACTCCAGCACTGGTGCCTAATCCTAAAGAACTTGTCTCAAGGTCCAGCCTGGACATTGCCTCAAACTTCTCACTTACTGACCCAACAAAACAATCAGATCCTGCACAGCCAAATCAGTACCTTAAATCTGGCAGCATGGCAGATAATGTAGCCATTCAGAACACTCCACTCTCCAAAGCTGTAATGGATGTTATCTTGGAGGCCAGGAGGCCCAGTACCAGAAAATCTTATGCAGAAAAATGGAAGAGATTCTGTGCTTGGAACCAGGAACAAGGAATTGACACGTTTGTACCAAATATACCTCAGATTTTACAATATTTAACTGAGATACTGGACAAAGGCCTATCCTTATTATCAATTAAGATTCATGCCTCTGCCATTTCAGCCCATTACAATACGGAACCACCTATCTTTTCTCATCCTTTAATAAGACAGTACCTCAGAGGGGCCAAAAACATAAGACCCCCAAGGAGAGCACCAATACCTGCATGGGACCTAAATTATGTCTTGGAAAAACTCACACTGCCTCCTTTTGAGCCAGCCTCAACAGCGGATATTAAATTCTTATCCTGGAAAACAGCTCTGCTCCTAGCAATAACCTCTGCAAGACGAGTCTCGGAGTTACAGGCACTCATGGCAGTGGAACCTTTTATCATTTTCCATCTAGACAGGGTTTCTCTGAGGACGAACTCTACATTTATTCCTAAGGTGGTGTCCAGTGTGGCCCTTAACCAAACCATTCACTTGCCTACCTTTTATCCAAACCCACAGAACAAGGGTGAGAGACTTCTGCATTCTTTGGACATACACAGACAGCTATGCTTCTACTTGGACAGAGCTAAACCTTTCAGAAAGACTGAGCAACTTTTAGTGGCTTATGCTGCAGGATCACAAGAAAAGGCTATCTCAAAACAGACCATTTCAAAATGGGTAGGCCATTGCATTCACTTCTGCTACTCACATCATTGCAAATCAGTGCCTAAGGGCATTAGGCCACATTCTACCAGAGCAGCAGCCACTTCAGCAGCTTTTCTCAGAGGAGTACCAACCAAAGACATCTTAGAGGCTGCAACTTGGAGTTCAGTGCACACTTTCACAAAGCACTACCACTTGCCTCTCTACTGTAAATCCAGAGCAGGCTTTGCCACTGCAGTTCTGCAGGGCCTCATAGCCTCTCTTAATCTTATTTAACCCAGCCACCCATCCTCAGCTTTGGGATTCAACCCAAGAGTAATGACTGCAACAGTGAAACATGATGAACGTTATACAGTTGTGTACCTACCATAAATGTAGATGTTCGAGTGTATTCACTGTTGCAGTCCATGTTACCCTTCCACCATCCCCCTTTCATTTGCTGGGTCTAATCTGTACTTCTCTATTCTATACAATCTACGTGGTGTATTTGCTTGTAGATGAAGGAAATGTTTACCTTAGTGCATGCATGGTTTTTTTTTTGGCATAATCTATTTAGCCTACCCTTTTGAGGGCACATGACATCTGGGGCAAGCAAAACTTAAGACAATGGCGTCTGCTGCATCTTTTAAACCCCTGGTGCACTGATGTCAGGGAAGAGGCGACAGCAACGGATGCCGGGCCAGACTTTGGAATTCAGGCCGACTGCGGGTAGCCTGCCAGCAGGATAACCCAAGAGTAATGACTGCAACAGTGAATACACTCGAACATCTACATTTATGGTAGGTACACAACTGTACTTTCCTCTTCACTGCAGATCCAGAGACCATTTCCCAAGGACCTAAAGGCATTAAGGCTACTACTGCCAAAAACCCTACCCCCTCTGATAGAGATTCCAGGGCCTTGAACAGATGGGGTAAGAAGGTTTACACTTCTGCTACTTTGGCCATTAGGGCCTTAAACTGCCAGTTTCATATGTTAAAGTATCAGCAGCATATTATGGGACTACTTAAACAGAAAAATATGTCGATTCCTGACTGTGCTGAACATAAAGAATTACAGGATTTAATGCATTCTGCTGAACAAGTTGGTAAACATATTTTGCAATGTGGTTTTTGACTCTTTAGAAGCATCTTGCAGGGCAGCTGTCAGTGGGGTCTGTACTTAGAAGGCATGCTTGGCTTGAGGAGCAAAACTTTCCAGAGCATGTTAAAGCTAAATTACTGGATGTCCCCTTAAACCAAGACCGCCTGTTTGGCAACAAAGCAGAAGTTGTCCTTAAAAAGATGGAGGAAAAAGCTAAATCTATGCAAACTGTTAAAGATTTCCTGCAAGTACAGCCTCCCAGATTTAGTAGGCATTGATCCTTTCCAGTCTCTTCCAGGCCTTCTCAGTCCAAATCTAGGAACAGCAGACCACCTAGGCTACAGTCTCAAGGTACACACAAGCCTAAGCAGTGGGGAGCTCCCACTTCCAAAGCTGGAAGTAGTAAGACACCCCCTATGGAAAAATGTCACAATGACTTAACCTTAACCCTTCCAAGCCCTACTCAACTGCCTGCTCCCCTAGGGGGAAAGATCGCCCTGCATGCAAAAAACTGGGAACTCATTGCCCAGGACAAATTGGTTTTAATTATAGTTTTCCAAGGATACAGATTCCACTTCCACACCTTACCAACTCCAAACAGTTGGCCAGACCTACTCCAAAATCAGTGGGTAGAGGCTCAACAGCAGGTTCTCTCCTAAGTATCAGAGCTGTTCAACCTGTCCCAGCAGAAGAAAGGGGACAAGGTTTTTCTAAAGACTTTTCCTGGTACCCAGAAAAGACAGCTCCTGGTGTCCTATCCTGGACCTCTCTGTTCTAAACACCTTTTTGGTAATCCCAAAATTCAAAATGCTAACACTTCAACAGCTGCTTCCTATGCTAAGCAAAGATGGCTGGTTGGCAACCTTAGACTTAAAGGAAGCTTACTTGTACATTCCAATAAGGGAATCTTGCAGGAAATACCTACGCTTCAGAGCAGGCTCCATGCACTGTCAGTTCTCTGCCCTTCCCTTTGGCTTATCTACTGCGCCCGGGTTAGTCACAAAGTGTCTAGCTCCAGCCATTGCCATTTTGCAGGCAGAGAAATATTCAAATAAACCCATACCTGGACGATTGTCTAATTCAGGCAGAAAGGCCAGGACATGCTATTAAAACATCTGGCATTTGTAAAGAAACTTCTAACCTCGCTGGGGTACACCATAAACAAAAAGAAATCTCATCTAGTACCCAGCCAACAAATTGTATTCCTGAGAGCAAGCTTGAACACAACTTCCCAGATGGCTTACCTCATGCCAGAGATACAAGTTTATTTGACAGCCTACTTCAAACTACTGGCCACAAAGACCCAGCTGTCTGCAAGGAAAATCCTGCAAGCCCTGGGGTTCATGGCCTCTTGCATTTTACTAATTCCATATGCAAGACTGCATATGAGGAAACTACAGTAGTATCTAAAAAGCCTATGATGTCAGCATTCTCAGGACCTGGAATTAATGATTCCTAGCATTCCTTGTATAAAGACAGAGTTCCTTTGGTGGGCAGAGGCCTGCCACCTAAATAAGGGGCTCCCTTTCAATCTACCCCCTGCCGCCCAAACCCTGACTACAGACGCATCAGACTATGCATAGGAGGCTCACTTGGTAGGACGGTGCATTCAGGGTAAATGGAACCCAAGTCAGATGCACCTGCATATCAACCCAAAAGAAATGTTCGCTGTACAGAATTCCCTGACAGCCTTCAAAGACCATATCCTTCCAGGACAATTATTGGTAAAGACAGATAACACCACAGTTATATGGTAGGTTCATAGGTTCATAGGTTCATACTAGGCCATCTGCCCAAGGGCATTTATAAGCCTAGCCAGAGTTTTGTGGCTTTTGCCACCCCTTTAGTTTGGAGGATACTATGCCCATTATTTTGCTGTGCCTCTGTCAAGCAGTGACACTGAGATAATCCCTGAGGTATATCTGCGATCTCCCATCCATTGGTCAAGATTTCTCTTGAACAAGGCCAGCGAGGTGCTCCACCTCACATGTACCGGGATTTTGTTCCACAGCACAGGGAGTCTCTGGGTGATGAATCTGTCCCTCCATCACGTCCTATTAATAACCGTGTCAAGGTTTAAGTCTCCCGCCCTTGTAGTTCTGAGGGATCTAGATTTTTTGAGGTGAAGCATGTTCATCAATTCTGGGTTGGACATGGCCTTGTATGTCAGGCACAGGTCACCTCTGAGCAGACGGTAAGCGACTGAGTAGAGCTGAAGTTCCTTCAGTCGGGCAGCATAGGACATATTTTTGAGACCCTTTATCCTTTTGGTGAGGAACTTTTGGGGCCTTTCCAGTTGCTGCAGGTGTCGTGTCAGATACATTCCGAATGGGGCATTGTACTCAATCATTGGCCTGATGAGTGATGAGTACAGGGGGACGATGACTTCCCTTGATCTAGATGTGAATCCCTTCATGATTAGGTGGGCAATGTAGAAGGTCTTCCTAACTGCTTTGGCAACGTGAGTATCAAATGAAAGGTTACTGTCAACCTGGGTACCCAGATCCCTGATAACCTCTTCTGTGCTTAGTGAGTTGCCGCCTATATGGTAGCTAGGGGTAAACTTGTTTTTCCCGAAGGGTATGACTATGCATTTTTTGGCGTTTAACTTTAGGCCATGGTTCTGGCACCAGTTTTCTGTTTCTATAAGACCATTCTGAAGGATATCTGTGTCAGATGTGTTCTCAACTATGGCGCCCAGTTTGCAGTCATCTGCAAATTTTGTCAGCCATAATCCTCCTGTGTTTGCTTGTACTTCTGAAAAGTAGATGCCGAACAGGAGAGGGCCCAGGACTGAGCCCTGTGGGACACCACTTGTGACAGGCTTTGAGTCTGACATGGCGCCAGCAACTCTGACCCTGTGGGTTCTGTCACTTAGCCAATTTGCAACCCATCTTGTGAAGTATGGGTTTACATTTAAGCTGATGAGTTTTTCAATGATACCTGAGTGGGGTATTGTGTCGAAAGCCTTTGCCAGGTCGAGGTAGGCTGTGTGGACTGCCTTTCCCTCATCAATGGCCTTGGTGACTGTTTCAAAAGTCCACCAGGTTTAAAAGGCATGATCTGCCCTTGACAAAGCCAAACTGGGTCGGATCCAAAGTCTGCAAGTCTCCTATGTCTTTATTTATGAGTTCCATTATGATCCTCTCCATAGCTTTGCAGATCAAGCTTGTCAAGCTGATGGGACGGTAATTTCCCGGGTCGGTGGAGGCACCTCCTTTGTGAAGTGGGACCACAGTCGCCGTACGCCACTCCTTAGGCACGTATCCTGAGGTGAGGCTAAGATTAAACAGCTGCCCTAACTGCGGGTTTAATTCCTCATTGAGTTCGTGGAGCACACATCCGGGGACGCCATCTGGTCCCATGGATGCTGTGTTTTTTGCCTTGGAGAGAGCAGTTCTCACCTGAGCGTTAGAGATATTTGGGGGGCTATAATTCTCTGGTATAGATATCTTACCTTTTGGGGGGGAGGGGGGGGAGTTTGCACTGAACCTGTCAGCCAGTATGTTGGCAATGTCTGTAGGTTCAGTAATTTTTACATCATTTTGAACTAATTCTGAGCATATCTGGGAGTTTCCTCCCAGGTTTCTAACATAGCTAAAGAAGGCCTTATGATTGTCCTTTGAGTCCTTAGCGACTTTTCTCTCAAAATTTGCCTTGGATTATTTTATGAGAGATCTTAATTTTTTACTTATAATGATCAAGGGTGTTTTCCCTTTTAAGGATTTTGCTCTATCTTGTAGTAGCTTCCTCCTTTTGTTGTAGAGCTTGTTTATGGCTGGGGTTCACCAAACTGGACGCTTGCCTTTGGTACAAAGGGTCTTTGTTTTGTTTGGGATTGCCTGATCCATGCAGTCCTGTGTGTGCTGGTAGAAGGCATTTGTAAGTGATTCAGCAGCTTGAGTAATGGTTTCCGCATGTCTCGGGGGCCTTAAAAGAGACCACACTAGCCTTTAGAAGTGTGAAGTCGGCTTTTGAGAAGTTCTTCACTGTGGTCTTTTTTATCTCAGGTGGGGGCGGGATGTGGACTTCCAGTACATGGATGGTACAGTGGTACATAAACAAGCGGGGGGGGGCCCACTCGTACCCTCTTTGCAGACTAGCCATGGCTCTGTGGAACACAGCCTTGAGCTGCCAAGTGCACCTACAACCTCAATTCCTGCCAGGCAAGCTAAATTCACTGGCAGATGACCTAAGCAGAAATCTCATGGACCCACATGAATGGAAACTGGAACCAAAAATATTCAATCTCTTGAGGAACAAATGGGGGACTCCAGAAATAGATCTGTTTGCCTCCCCTCAGAACTACCAGTTGGACAAATTCTGCAAAGGACTCCCCACAGTCAAGCTTGGAAAGTGGATGCCCTGTCCTTTACCCGGGAAAGCCTCTCAGTTTATGCCTTCCCCCTCTGTCTCTCCTCTTGAAGGTTCTGCTAAAGATCAAACAGGACAAACCAAGGACAATACTGCTTGCACCAGACTGGCCTCTCCAGCACTGGTGTACCCCCTCTTGCGCAGTATGATACTGCTGGATCCATGGCACCTACCTCAGACACCTTCCCTGCTGTTCCACAGGCCGGCCAGATTCTGCACCCTCAGCTTCAAACCCTGAACCTTGCAGCCTGGCTAATTCCTTGAGCTCTCCAATAGCATCTGTCAGTAAGCAGATGCTAGATGTCATTCTGGAAGCAAGGAGATCTAGTACTAGAAAATCCTATGCTGAAAAGTGGAAAAGATACTATTCCTGGAGCCAGACTCAAGGGATGGACACTACGGTGCCCAGCTTACCTCATATTCTTCAGTACTTAACAGAAATGCTCCACAAGGGCCTATCCTTCTCGTCAATTAAAATTCATGCCTCTGCCAGTTCAGCACATTATAATACTGAACCACCCCTCTTCTCTCACCCCCTGTTAAAGCAATTCCTCAGAGGGGCTAAAAATTTAAGACCCCCCAGGCGAGCCCCTACTCCAGCCTGGGATCTTAACTTTGTATTAGAAAAACTCTATCCCTCCATTTGAACCAGCTGCAACTGCAGAGTTGAAATTCCTTTCTTGGAAAATAGCCTTCCTTCTAGCCATCACTTCAGCAAGAAGAGTGTCTGAATTACAGGCCCTTATGACAGTGGAACCCTTCATTATCTTCCATGCAGACAGGGTTTCCCTAGGACCAATCCTTCCTTTATGCCCAAGGTGGTGTCTAGTGTGGCCCTAAATCAGTCCATTCATTTGCCTACCTTTTTCCAGAATCCACAAAACAAAGGAGAAAGAATGCTGCACTCTTTGGACATGCACAGACCACTTAGATTTTATTTGGACAGGACTAAGCCTCTCAGAAAATCTGAATAGCTGCTAGTTGGCTTTGCTGCAGGGGCAGAGGGAAAGGCCATCTCAAAGCAAACCATTTCTAAATGGATAGCCCATTGCATTCATTTCTGCTGTAAGCACCATGGAAAACCTACCCCACAGGAGATTAGATCATATTCCACCAGGGCTGTGTCTACCTCTACAGCCTTTCTGAGAGGTGTCCCTACCAGGGACATCCTAGAAGCTGCTACCTGGAGTTCTGTACATAAGCTTCACCAGGCATTACCACATGCCTATTTTTTCTAAATCCAGAGCTGGTTTTGCCACTGCAGTTTTGCAGGGCTTAATAGCTGGCCCTAATGCTCTCTAACTTCCTCCTCCCTTCCTTAGCTTTGGCAATCAACCCAAATGTAATGACTGCAACAGTGAAACACGAAGAACATAGTACAGTTGTGTACACTTACCATAAATGTGGATGTTCGAGTGTATTCACTGTTGCAGTCCTTGTTACCATCCCCCCAGCTCTCTGACTTCTCCTGGCTCTACCTTTCCTTCTTGTTTGGTGTATTTGAGCTTTCTGGTGTATTTGCTTTTTGTTGGAGGTGTAGCATAACATATAATTGCTTCCCATTATGGGAGCACCTGACATCTGGGGCAAGAAAAACTGATAAAATTGCATCGACTGCATGTTTTATACCCCTGATGACCTGATGTCATAGTTGGAGACAGCATCCGACGCAGGAATCCAAGACTCTGGTATTCAGGCTGGCTGAGGGCTACCTGCAGGCAGATAACCCAAATGTAATGACTGCAACAGTGAATACACTCAAACATCTACATTTATGGTAAGTGTACACAACTGTACTTTCCCTTTCCTCCCCTCACTGGTGTGTTGCTTTTATTAAAAAAAAAGTTAGTTAGTTAGAGTCCCCCACCCCCTCAGCTCTCTGTCTGTGTGTGTAGTTTTGAGCGTGTGTTGGGTTGGTGTGTGATGCCTTGTGTCTCATTTTTTTAGGATGGCTGATCAGCCTAAGGAAATATTCAGGAAGTGCACAGTGTGTGGCCATAAATTGTCACCAACTGACGGCCACACACACACACTGTGTGTTATTTGCATAGGAGTAGCCCATCTTTCTGCAGGGTGTAGTATTTGCGCGGGCTTTAATCTGCAAGCCCCAAAAGATCGTAGAGCAGAACTTGTTTTGAAGGGTCTCCTTCCTGCGATAGAGACGGTTGCCTCCACTACCTCTTCATCACTGCTGTGACTGCTTCTTCAGCGTCCTGTCTCCCTGCCTCTCCCTCCCAGGCTGGGATGCACCCTCCTGCCTCTAGGCCTGTGGAAGGAGAGCATCATAAGGGCAGAGAGAAAGAGAGAGAGCATAAAGGAGATAGGCAGAGGAAGAGGTCCCCAGACCACTCCGATCTGACCGGGCCTCCTCCAAAAATACAGGCTGTTCCTAGACCTGACTCCTCTTGGCTCCGATCGTCCAGGTTTTCGCCGTAGCCAGAGGAGCCTAGGTCATCTTCTATGGCTTCGGCACACCGACCAACCAGGTCTGAGTTTATGACATTGCCGCGGTCCACCCGCAGTTTATCCGAAGCTGACATGGATAAAATGATGTGGAGATTTATTCATACACAAATCTAGTTAGGAGTCTTGCCAACTCCCTTTCCCTCTGGAGGGGGGAGCTCGCTTCCCTTCTTTACACCTATTTCTCCTTCTCTGATCTGTTCTCTGATCTGACCTCCGGTTTCAGAGTATCTGGATCCGATAAGCTTTGGAGTCAGGGGGCCGGCACCAATGGTACCTGCTACCTCAACTCCGGCAGTTACCTGGAGCACATCTGATCCGACTAGCTCGAATCCGAGCTACTCCCGGAGCCGTAGCCTGGACATTTGATCCGAGGGGGTGGAGTTTTTCCCGTCAATGCCGACCTTGTCGGGTTACGGCCATCTCCTCGACACTCTGTCTCATTCGGGCCCGGCTCCGATCCCCTTGTCAGATCCGGGGAGAGCAGCTCCCTTACTGACATCCCAGGAAGCTCGCTCACCCTCGGCGTTCGACGTGGTGGAAAGGGTTCTCTCCAGTTGATCAAGACCCCTGACTATCTCTTCAGATTCTACCACGACTCCCTCTGCTTTGGGTGCGACTCCTGTCATTTTACCGCAGGGACAGCCCATGCTCGAGGAGCCCCAGACAGTTCCCTTTGAGGAACATCAAGTGGTTTGTGAGCCAGCTCTGGAGACTCCCACCAGAGAGGTTCCTCGCAAGAATATGTGCAAGAGGAGGCACTTGGACTCCTCCCCGGAGTCCCTCACTGAGGACATGGATTTGGAGGAAGGGGAAGGTTCCTCCAGATCACCTCCCGAGGATGTCTCCTTTGGAGACATCATGGAACTATTGCACCAGCGGGGAGATTGGTCTGCCCCAAAACCTACCTCGGATGAGTTGGTGTTCCTGGAAGCCTTCGGCATGGGCCCCCTCTACTTCCTGGGTGTCCCCCCCTCCCCCACGGATACCTTAGTGGACTTGGTCACCTCGCGGGCTTGGAAGTAACCAGACACCATGGAGCCAATTCCAGAGCACATTGATAAAATTTTAAGCCATCCTGCAGACAGACCTGCCTGGAATAAAGGGTCACCAGTAGACGCTATGGTGGTAGCAGCCGCCACCAAGAAGGAACTTGCTCAGGAGAGTTCCATGGTCCATCCCTCCGACCGAGAGTCCAGGACGATGGATTGCCTAGAGAAGCAGGTGTATGCGTCAGCAACCTTTTCTGTAAGGGCGCTGAACTATCTGGCCCATGTTACATGACTACAGTGTGACCTGGTCAGAGAATTAGCTGAGCTGCCCCTAGAGTCCATGTCGCAAGAAGACAGGCATACGTTCTCCGTGAGGATGGCCACCTTGAAAACGGTCTCTAATACATCCATGCGCCTCCTCTTGCATGCCACCGAGGGAGAGGCTAGGGCGGCTGGGTCCGGTGTTGCCATGAGGTGTCACGCCTAGCTCAAGTTGTGTCAATTCATGGAACCTTTTAAGGCGTCTCTTGCGAATGCCCCTTATGATGGCTCTTCCCTATTTGGAAAGACTGTCCGTGACGCTTTGTCCAGAGTGAGAAGGACGGGAAGACACTGTCTGCAGTTGGGATCCACTTCCCGAAACCTCAAAGATCCTTTTCTCATAATCAACGAGGGCAAGAGAAGATGTGGTTCCGGAAGTCTCTGTATTCCTGGGACACTCAGGACTCTTCTTCCCCTAGTGGCAGTGGGGGACCAGACAGACGCCGACCCAGAGGCAGGGGGGTTAGAGGAATTTTGGGTCTCGAATGTTTCACATACAGGCCCGTGCAGCAGCCCTGAGGTGTTGCCCGACTGCTCTGGAGGCAGTCGGGGGTCGCCTGTCATTGCAAATGACGGCATGGGAGTCCGTGTCATCAGACTGTTGGGTGCTTCAGATTATATCCAGAGGTTACACAGTCCCGTTTGTGGTTTCTCCCATTCCACCCAAACACTTCTCAGACATACCACCAGTGCAAAGGGAGGCAGTGGCACTAGAGGTAATCAAGCTGCTAAAGAAGTGAGCCACCGAACCCGTCCCTCGAGATCAGTCCGGATCGGCCATCTATTCCATGTTCTTTTTGTTGCCAAAAAAGATGGGGGACTTAAGGCCCATTTTGGACCTGTCAACCCTGAACCTGTCAATTGCCACAGAGAAGTTCTGGATGGTCACATTGCAGTCCATCCTACCTTACCTGCAAGGGAGCGACTGGATGTGCTCGATAGACCTCCAGGATACTTACTGTCACATAAAGATGCACAGAAGCTCCAGGAGGTTCCTCTGCTTCTGGCTAGAGGCCAGTCATTACCAGTTTCGAGCCCTACCCTTTGGTCTCACTACAACCCCCAGGGTGTTCCCAAGGTAATGGCGGTGGTAGCGGCTCACCTGAGGCTTCAGGGAATCCAGGTCTTCTTTTACCTGAACGATTGGCTTCTTGCTGCTCCCACCAAGCATCTACTTTGTCAGGCCAGAGACTGTTTCCTATGTCTTGCACACCAGCTAGGAATTACAGTCAACACAGCCAAATCTCTCCTAAACCCTGTCCAGGTTATAGAATACATCAGAGCATGGATAGACACTTTGCAGACAAAAGTCTTACTGACCTCGGAGAATTTGAATTCAAAGCTTACAGATTCATGTCGCCTTCATCTGTCAGTCCCGTCTTCCTTCAGTTCAGTCAGTTTTATGAGCCCTAGGTTCTATGGCAGCGACGATTACACTTCCCCCTGTGTGCTCGTTTGCATGTGCGAGTACCACAGTGGCCTCTAGCAGTGCAGTGGTCTATGTTGGATCTTCCATTGAAACATCCGATACACATAAGCAAAGTCTGCAGGGCATCCCTTCTCTGGTGGATGCATTTTTCGGAAATACTCGAGGGGCGACCATTTGTCACAGCCCCTGCCCAAGCCACAGTGACCACGGACGCCTCTCAGCTGAGGGAGGGCATTGCTCAGGAAAGACTATCCAAGGCATGTGGTCCCCGATTGAGACCAGTTTGCATATCAGTGTTCTAGAGATGAGGGCTGTCCTTTTAGCATTGCAGGCCCTTCATGCCTTTCTCCCTTTAGGAACTATTGGAATTCAGTCAGACAACATGTCGGTGGTCTGGTGCATCAACAAACAGGGAAGGACCAGATCCTATCCCCTCTGTCGCGAGGCCATGACAGTTTGGGAATGGGCGATCTCTACCAGTCGTTTCCTGGTAGCAACTCACATTCCAGGATGGTCCAACTTACTGGCGGACAAACTAAGCCGGACTATTCTGATGCCTTATGAATGGTGTCTGAATCTTTCAGTAGTGGAGCAGATCTTTCTAGTGTTGGGTCGGCCTTGCTGCGATCTCTTCGCATGTCCTTCCAACACGAAGTGCAGCGAGTTCTTCGCTCTGAACCCCCCACCAGGGGAATCCCCCAGAGATGCTGTAGTCCATGCTTGGCCTCCCGGTCTTCTTTATGCTTACCTTCCTTTTCCTTTTATCCCAAAGTTCCTCCAGAAGGAGCCTCGACTGGGCAGCAAAGTGATCCTCATCGTCCCATTTTGGCCTTGCCAGGTATGGTTTCTCTTCCTCTGATCTAATTTTCTAGCTCCTCCTTGGATCTCTGTCCGGATCTCATCTCTCACCCCTTGAGGGTCCCTCATCCAAATCTGGACAGTTTGAAGCTCACGGCTTGGCTGCTCCAGTTCCCTTAATTGCTAGGACTCCCGGTTTGTGTTCTTCGGTCAAGACTGTTCTGGTGGCAGCCCATAAATTGCCCATCAGGAAGATTTACCGTGGCAAATGGAAGCACATTTCCATATGGGCTTCTCAAAGGGATTTAGACCCTTTCACGGCTCCATTTCTAGCTATACTTGATTTTTTGGCAAACATGTTTCAACATTGGGCTAGCTCATCTACAGTGAAAGTTCAAAGGGCTGCCATTTCCAGTTTCCACATTGGTGAGAACATGGCTTCTTTGGCTTCTTCCAGACTGTGCAAAGCTTTTATCACAGGTACATTTCTCTTAAGTCCTCCGGTCACAGATCCTACTCCCCCCCCCCCACCCCCAGTGGGACCTTACTATGGTATTGCAAGCTCTGGTTGCCCCCCCCCCCCTTTGAACCGGTGGCAACAGCAGATCTTAAATTTCTATCTTGGAAGACAGCCTTCCTAGTGGCTATCACCTTGTCTAGGAGGATCTCAAAACTTCACAGGTGTTGTTTGTCAAGGTTTCATACATGGCTTTCCGTAAGGACAGGGTTTCTCTTCATTCCAATCCCTCCTTTATTTCAAAAGTGGCTTCTGAGACCAATATCAATCAGACTATCAATTTATTACCTGTTTTCTTTTCAAATTTCAAAAATAAGGGTGAATACAAATTGCATCTGTTAGATGTTCATAGACTACTACATTTCTATTTACACAGAACCAAACTCTTTCGCAATTCTGGCCAGTTGTTTGTGTCCTTCTCTTTTTGGGTAAACCCATTTTTAAGGTGACCATTGCTAGATGGATTTCTCTCTGCATCCTTCAGGTTTACAAGTACAAAGGCTTGTCTCCTCAGGGTCAGGTTAGAGCTCATTCCACCAGGTCCATGGCTACTTCTGCAGCCTTTTGGTCTAGGGTATCCTTGGATGAAATTTGTTCTGTGGCTACTTGGTCCTCATCTCATACCTTTTATTTCTCACTATAAATTGAATTTGATATCTAGAGGAAGAGCATCCTTTGGCTCCACCATGCTCCAGAATATACTTCCATGAGGGCCACCCAGGTCTATAAGCAGCTGGGGACTCTGTCCCACAGGTTGAAGACCAAATGAAGTAAACTACTTCAGATAAAGAAGTTATGTACTCACCATAACATTCCATCTGAGCAGTTGTACTTCATTTGTCTTCAACCGTTCCCCCCCTTCCCCCTGCCCTTACTGTCTTGGCATGTAGCAGAGCGCGCTTTTGCAGCTTTGGTCTGTTTTATGAGGTTGGAAAAGTTGTCTGCGGTAAGGTGTATTAGGTCGGGTTTTTTGGTTTAGGGTGCAGCAAACTCGATCTGAGGGAAGGAATGTGGTGGTGGTGTATTATGGGTAGGGGAGGAGCCTGGAGCTCGGAGTAGATGCTTGTGAAGTTGCCGGCTCGGATCCGATCCGGAACTCTGTTCCCACAGGTTGAAGACAAATGAAGTACAACTACTCAGATGGAACGTTATGGTGAGTACATAACTTTTTTTTATGCATATCGATGAATGCAGCCAGTGTATACCATAGTATAAGGGGCCAGTTTACACTTGTCCTTGGAGACTGTTTTATAATCCAAGTAAATCATCAGGGAAGCCATGCACCTGCATGCTTGTGTGTGTCTTTGTGGACCCCAAATTGCCAGCCAGCATTGTTTGAGGAATGAACATCACACTAATAATTGCCACAAGCACCAGAGATTCACTGTGGTTGCTTGATTTTGATGGTGAAAAGTTATTAGTACAGTCTGCAAAGGTGTTAAAGTCAAAAGCTGTTTGTGTGGGAAATGGGAGAAGGGTCTTCTGTACAGTCTGAGGCATAGACTTAAACTTCAGCACTTGAGCAAGTACTTGGAAGTCAGATCCAGACATGAAACTCCTCAGGGTAAGTCTAATTCTCAATCAGCACCCCCCCCCCCCCCACTGAGGTGGTGAGATCGGCCTTTACTAATAAAGATCTGAGATCTAACCAGTCCTCTGCCTCAGTTGAGGATCTTGAAATTGGGAAGATATGTCCTTGGCTTGTACCCTGGAAGAGGTACATCCTGATGTCTTCATACCACCCCATTCTGAAATGATCAGATGAAACACAGATGGGACTGGCTTGATCCCAAAGATTCTTCCCATGACTTATCACACCCATGACAGAGTCTAAGGATTGGACATCAAGTAGATGTTTAAATATATACACCAACACACACACACACACACTCACAAATTATGGACTAAGAAATTAAATTATTTTTTGAAAACGCATTAACTATGTACATTGACCTTCTGGCCTCCTAAAGTTGACAGAATATTGTGAGAAAAGAGCACATTTTATATGTTTACTTACATATTTGTAGGTTCATAGGTAGGTACTAGGCTATCGGCCCAAGGGCCTACATCAGCCTAGCCAACAAGGTTCCCTGGCCTACGCCACCCAAGAAAGTTATTTTCCTGTGCCACTGTTGAGCAGAGACACAGAAGTGATCCCTGAGGTGTATTTCTTATTTCCCATCCACTCATCAAGATTTTTCTTGAAGAGTGCTAATGAAGAACTTTGCTTGACATAGATGGGTAGCCTGTTCCAGAGTATGGGAAGTCTCTGGGACAGGAATCTGTCCCTCCAGCATGTCCTGTTTATTGTGGTGACAAGGTTTAGGTCCCTAGAGCATGTAGCTCGGAGGGATTTCTTTAGGTGTAGCATGTCCAACAGCTCTGAGTTTGACGTAGCTTTATATGTTAGGCAGAGATCACCTCAGAGTGGGCGATGTGCTACGGAGTAAAGCTGGAGTTTTTTGAGACTTTTTTTGTAGAGCCACTACAACTTCACTACCCCCCACATCCCACCGTGGATCAGTGACACTCAGGGCGTGCAAGATTGTCCCTTCTACACAGTGTTGAAAATGATTGTACACACATTCTACATAGGATTAACATTCTACCCCTAAGAACGGCTTGCAGCCTACAAAAGTTGATGTTAAGTTGTCTATCTCGCCTTCATTCTTGCTGGTTGGGTTCGGAGCCGATCCTCGGCTCCGACTCGGCCATCTTCAAAAGCTCAAGAGCTGCTTACTGGCTCGAGGCCCCCTATATCCCATGATGCCTGGCGCTAGATACCCAGATCACTTTTGCCGCTTCTGCTGCAAGGTTGTTCTACTGGCTCAGGTCGTATAATACTTTATTATTATCATTTTTCTTGTCATAAAACTGTCAGTTTTAGTGTAGAATTAGTCGTTTAGATAAAACTGTTGTATTGTGGCTAGTCTCTTCCTAATCCTGTTACTTCTCCTCAGAAACTTGTTTAAATTAGAGAGTTTCCCCTCCCCCCTTCTCTCCCTTTCCTTACCTCAGAAAGGTTTTCCGTTTAAGTTAGAGGATAACCTTTTTCTCTCCATTTCCCCTTAAAAAAAAAAAATTCCTTTATTATCACTGTTAGTTGTTTATTGATAGTTAACTATAGTTTTTTGTTTGTAGTAATGCAAATTTATTCCTTGCTTGTAGTTTTTGGGTGTGGTAACTGTAGTGTGTAATTGTTAGTGGTTAGTTACCTTAACTTTTCTGTGTGTGTTTCTTTGTTCCTTGGTTTTCCTTCAGGATGTCCAAGGATCCTAAGCCATCCGGATTCAAGAAGTGTGACTCCTGCTGTCAGAAGATGTCTCTGACAGATGGTCACACTTCTTGTGTTTATTGTCTGGGCGCCGTGCACCTGCAGGACTCTTGCTCGATTTGCCATGAATTCAGTCCAAGAGTCCTGCAGGAGCGCAAAAACAAGTTGATCCTGAGGGGTTTGCTTAAGCCCCAGGTTTCACCAGCTAAGGCTCAGCCTGTGAAATCTTCCAGGCCACCTAAACCTTTGGCTCCCAGTTCGGAGCCATCTTTGGGTGAAGCTATACCATCCATCTCGGCTCCGGCTGGAACCGATGTTCCTCCCTCCCAGTCGGCTCCGACACTTTCCTCGGAGCCGTCTGAGAGTCGAAAAAGATCCAGGTCTCCTTCTCTGGAGTCGATACGTTCAGCTCCGAGATCACCTCTGCTCCAGTCGGAGCGTAGTCATCGCTCATCCCACTCTTCGCGGTCCTCAAGACTTTTGGACCATGACTTGGAAAGAGTGGTCAGTAGGCTGTTAAAATCGCAGGCCCTAGCCAAAATGCTGTCCAGCCCCCCTCATCAGGTGTCGGCTCCGTCCACGTCTGTAGATATTCCTCCTCCAACTCATCCTTTGAGCTTGGAGCCGGAGTTCATTGGGGTTCGAGTCGTGGAACCGTCAGCTCCGATACCTTCTCCTTCAGTTCTGTCGTTGGCTCCGATCCCTTCCATGGTACCGTCTCTGGTGGGATTTGGGCACCAGGATGCCCTCGTCGGCTTTGAGGGGGCGAGTGGCATCGGACCCTTGTCCAACCCCGCTCTCCCCCTCGGGGCTTCGGCTCAGGTGAGCTCGGCTCCCACATCTGCCTCGGAGCCGGAGCCCTCTCTGCGTCCGGGCAGGGACACCTTCGAGGTGATGAGGAGTGTACTGGCCCCCGAGTCAGTCCCACGATCGACCCCATCGGCTCCTCCCCCTATGGTGCATGCGTCAGCCTCTGCCCCTCTTCCAGATCCCAAGCGTGGGGATCCAGTGCTCCAGGACACCCCTTTGGGTGTATCTTCCTCTTCCGAGGCCTCCCCTGATTATTCAGAGGAGCCACCTCGTAAGAGGAAATGCAAGAGGAAGCATGTTGACTCCCCTGAGTCTGTCATATCAGATACTGACTTAGAGGATTCGAAGGGTCCCCAAGATCCCCCTCTGAAGATGTCTCCTTCTGAGACATCCTTGAGATGCTTAGGCAGAGGGGGAACTGGACTGCCCTAAGCCCTTCCAAGGATGAGTCGGTATTCCTGGACGCGTTTGGATCCTGACCTTCCACCTCCTGAGTGTCTCCGCCTTTCGACCCACTGATGTCTGTGGTGGCTCGGAAGGCGTGGTCAGCTCCAGACACAGTGGAACCGACCCCCAGAAGACCTGTCAAATTCATTACTGCACCACAGGACAAACAGTTTTTGACCAAAGGTGTCCCCGTTGATGCCATGGTGGTAGCGGCGGCCACAAAGAAGGAGTTGGCAGAAACTTCATCTGTCCATCCCCCTAACAAGGAGTCCAGGACGATGGACAGATATGGGAAGCGGATGTTCTCTTCAGCGACCTTTTCCATGAGGTCCCTGAACTATTTGTGCCACTTTACCCGTCTTCAAAGGGATCTCCTTAAAGAGCTTGGAGATACCCGCCGAGATCCATCAGCTTTGGGAGCCCAGGCTAAGGCAGCCTCCCAGCTGGCGACTCTTAATTCAGTGGTAAACTCCTCCATGAGGCTCATTTCGTATGCAGCCAATGGTGCGAGTAGAGCCGCAGGCACAGGCGTTGCCCTAAGGAGGCACGCTTGGATGCGGCTATGTAACTTTGCGGAACCTTTCAGAGCGTCTTTCACCAACACCCCCTTTGATGGTTCCTCTCTCTTTGGATCACAGGTGAAGCACACCCTTACCAGGTGTGAGCAGGAAGGCATGACTCTCTCTGCCTTAGGAGTCCATTTTTCCACTCCTTCCAGACCATATCACAAGGGTCAGAAGAGTGGAAAGATGTGGTTCCGGAAATCCCAGGGAGCCTTGCCAGACACACATGGTGAGTTCCCATCCAGGGGCAGAGGAGGGAACAATAATAGACGCTGCCCTCGTGGCAGAGGGGGTCCGCAAAATCAGGGCAGCAGAGAATCCTTCTCTGAGAAGCCCTTCCAGTATCCCTGAAGGGTTGCCCGGCTGCCCACCTCTGGAGGCAGTCGGGGGCAGATTATCGCTGTACCCAAGAGCCTGGCAAAACATAACACAAAACAGATGGGTACAGTCTGTTATATCTGGAGGCTACAGAATTCCCTTTGTTCTCACCCCCTTAAGGTTAAACAAGTCCCTTCCAGACGTTCCACCCAATCTAAGGGACCAAGCAGTTCAAGAAGTCTCAAAACTGCTAAGAAAAAGGGCCATCCACAAGTCCCAGCAGTCCAACAAGGATCCGGAATTTACTCAAGGTTCTTTTTGGTACCAAAAAAGACAGGGGACTGGAGACCCATTCTGGATCTCAGCAGACTGAACAGGTCTGTACAAAGAATGAAGTTTCGGATGGTTACGCTACAGTCCATTTTACCCTTCCTAGGTCAGGACAATTGGATGTGCTCTATAGATCTTCAGGATGCATACTACCACATCAAAATGGACAGACACTCCAGACGATTCCTTCGCTTCCAGCTGGGAGCCAGCCATTATCAGTTCAGAGCTCTGCCCTTTGGTCTCACCACAGCCCCCAGGGTGTTCACCAAATGTATGGCAGTAGTTACCGCTCACCTGGGACGGCAAGGATTCCAGGTGTTTCCATATCTAGACGACTGGCTCCTCACTGCTACCACCAGGCATCACCTTCTGCGAGCCAGAGACTGCACTATCGAGACTTGCTCCAGGCTAGGTATCACAATAAATTTCGAAAAGTCTGCATTGTCGTCCTGTCAGTCTATCACATTTATAGGCGCAAATTTAAATACCAAAGACATGTCAGCGAGCCTTCCACCAGACAGGGTACTAGTGATTCGTCAACATGTGAAGGTTTTATTAGCATGCAAAAAAATTCAAGCCAGGTTTGTCCTCCAAACTCTGGGTCTCATGGCAGCAGCGATCATACTTGTCCCTCTAGCTTGTTTTCACATGAGGATTCTTCAGTGGCTTCTTTTCACCCAATGGTCTTTCCAGCAGCTTCCCATGTCTCACATGATTGTGATCACACAAGCATGCAAGGAGCACCTTGCGTGGTGGATGGTCTCCACATCAGTGTCCCATGACAGACCATTTGTACTCCCCCCCCCCCTCCAGTTGCTACGGTGACCACGGACGCCTCCCTGATCGGGTGGGGGGGGGGGGCATTATCAGGGCAGAACAGTCCAAGGCACCTGGCAACCTCACGAGTACCATCTGCATATAAATGTGTTGGAGATGAGGGCCATACTCTTGGTGTTGCAAGCTCTTCAGGACTCTCTTCCTACCGGGACCATTGCAATTCAAATGGACAATATGTCAGTAGTGTCGTACATCAACAAGCAGGGAGGAACCAGGTCCTACCCCCTATGTCGAGAAGCACTCGGACTCTGGCAGTGGGCGATCTCTTCCCAACGGTTTCTGATCGGAACGCACATCCCTGGGAGGTCCAACGTCGTAGCAGACAGGCTGAGCAGAGCAATTCTCATGCCTCACAAGTGGTCTTTGAATCAGGTCGTTGCGGACCAAATCTTCTGCAAATGGGGCCAACCTTGCTGCGACCTTTTTGCAACTCCCTTCAACAACAAGTGCAGCAATTTCTTCTCTCTCCTTCCACTTCCCGGACATTCCCCCAGAGACGCTCTAGTCTACGATTGTCCTTAGGGACTTCTTTATGCATTCCCTCCTTTTCCCCTAATCCCGAAGCTAATACAGAAAGCTACAGTATTGGGCTTCAAAATGATCCTCATTGCTCCTTACTGGCCTCGACAAATATGGTTCCCGTTCCTGCATCGCCATCTTCTCGAGCAGCCTTGGACTCTGGACCTAGTTCCAGACCTTCTGATTTATCAGTCAGGCAGGCTGCACCAATCCCTACGATCTCTCCAGCTCACTACTTGGTTGCTTCACTTCCAACTTTAGCCAGGCTTCCAGATATCTCCCCCTCTGTGCGTGAAATCATTTTGTCATCGCACAAGTCTAGAACTAGAAAAACTTATGCTAGTAAGTGGAAACGTTTTTCTTCCTGGGCAGAGGCTAAGAGTGTAGACCCCTTTTCAGTCCCTGTACACCACATTTTGGAATTTCTTACGGAACTCTTCCATGCTGGGTCCGCTTCCGCTACGATTAGAGTTCAGTTAGCTGCAATTTCAAATTTTCACATTGGCTTATCGGAAAACAATATCATGTCTCATAAGCTATGTAAAGCCTTTCTCAAAGGGACCACTCTGCTCAGGCCCCCAGTGAGAGATCCTCCACCACCGTGGGATCTAAATTTGATTTTAGCTTCTCTAATTTTGCCCCCTTTCGAACCTGCAGCTTCTTGTTCCTTGAAGTTCTTATCTTGGAAAACCCTTTTTCTGGTAGCTATTACTTCAGCCAGAAGAGTTTTGGAACTTCAGGCTCTTTCTATCCGTCCTCCGTACCTGGTGTCCTACAATGACAGGGTTGCTCTCAGGACTAATCCTTCCTTCCTTTCTAAGGTCTCTTCGGAGAATGACTTAAATCAGTCCATAGACCTTTCTGTGTTTTTTCCTAACCACTCCAACAGGGCGGAATATAAGTTGCATCAGTTAGATGTTCACAGGCAACTACGCTTTTATTTGCACAGAACTAAGGACATTAGAAAATTGGACCAACTTTTCCTGTCTTAAGCCGAGTGTAAACAAGGTCTTCCAGTCTCAAAAGTAACCTTGTCCAGGTGGTTGACTACTATCATCACATTTATATATCAAGTGAGGAATAAAGAATTGCCAGTCAAACCAAAAGGTCTCTCCACCAGAGCTTTAGCCACTTCAGTGGCTTTTCAGGCTAGGTTGCCCATGGAATCTATTTGTGCTGCGGCTACGTGGGCCAACCCACATGCTTTCATTTCACATTACAAGTTGGATGTGGTTTCTAGGAGCAGAGCTGATTTTGGTTCCACTGTTCTGAAGGGTCTGTTCCGATGAGCCACCCAGGTTTTTAGGTGCTAGGGACGCTGTCCCAACCAGCAAGAATGAAGGCGAGATAGACAACTTAACGTAAAGAAGTTATGTACCTACCATAACATTCCATGTTAGTTGTCTTCTTCTCGCCTTCTTTCTTGCGTCCCACCCTCCAACCCCCTATCCTAGTGGACCGAGAAGAGTTCCTCTTGATTTTTCACTGACTGAGTCTTCTCCGGCTGTTCCTTTCTGGCTAGTAGTCTCTCCAGTAGGGTTTATGCATTCTAGGATAGGATTCCTTTTCTTATTATGTCTGCAGTTAGTCTTACCAAATGAGATCTGGGTATCTAGCGCCAGGCATCATGGGATATAGGGGGCCTCGAGCCAGTAAGCAGCTCTCAAGCTTTTGAAGATGGCCTAGTCAGAGTCGAGGATCAGCTCCGAACCCAACCAGCAAGAAAGAAGGCGAGAAGAAGACAACTAACATGGAACGTTATGGTAGGTACATAACTTCTTTTTCATCTGCATGGTCAGTAAATAGACACTTTTGGATGCCACCAAGTAAACTAGTAAAACCATCAGCACCACAGAGCTTGCAGTTAATGCTACTTCGAAAGGAAAAGGACACTTTGTGTGTTAATGTAGTTCAAGCTTGTTAAAGGCATTTTATATTGATAGTTTATTTGCTTTCTTAACCCATGAGCAGCTTGCCCTCCTTAGAAAAACAAGCATTTAAAGCTTACTCGTACTGTTCCTCTCAGTGAAAATTGACCTATACTGGGAACCATAGCTGCTGACCTAGAAAAATTGTCCTATAATTGTGGTTTTAGCCATATTGCAAACCATCAACTTACTGTTTAAGTGATATCTCTACCCGATTCCAATTGGAGAACTGCCTTGAGGTTGGCTAGCTAAACAAAAAAGCCTCCATGTTGTTCTTTTTATGTTTTGTTTTGGTTTAACTTACCAAAGGGTGAACTAAATAAATAATGATTGGTTGTTTGCAGGCACGTGATTTCTATACTCCACTAGGCTACACAAGAATTTAAATAACATTAAACTGCTTTCACATTTTGAGCCAGTACAACTTCACAATCACCCCCCCCCCCCATCAGAGCTGCTGGGGGTAAGGAAGTAAGGATTGCATTGCTCTTGAAGCTGCTGCTTGTACAGACCTGTTTAAAGTAGTGCATCTCAGATCCTTACAATACACAGGTGATAGTACTTCAACACAGTTTGTACAGTAGAGACTTGTCACAAATGTGCTGATTTGTAAATGCTTGTATTGTACTGAGGATTCTTTAGCAAAAGTCTGCATTTCTTGCAAAGCTCATGAATTAATAATTGCAGCTGGGATGTTTTAAAGCTTTTTTGCCATTGATGTGTAATCTGTCTTTGTGCAGATCAAAAAAGATACTTTTTCTTGAAATTATTTCAACAGTAACCCTTGTTGGTGAAAACTACTGTTTGTATTCCAAATATAATACTTTTGTTTAGGGACTTTGCTACAGTGTGTAATTGTGCACTTCCATCTTGTTTTTTTGTGTGTAGTAGCTTTGCAGTATGCTGTTGTACTTCAAAAGCTTGTCTTTTTTTTTTTTTTGGTTAATTAAAGACTTTCACACATTCTAGCAGTTAATCACTGAGAGGTAGTTACAACTGTACAGTTGTAATGTTAATTTTGATTAGCTTAATAGAGCTTCTCCTCTATTTAACCCACTGCTGGATTTAAGGAAGCATCACTGTTGACTAGTGGTCTCTGTGTTGGTAGATAAGGCACAGTTTGCAAAAGATCATTAATACTGCTAGCTATAAAGTGATACACGGTGGTTGGAAGTTTAAGGGAGTCGTACTGGATTGTATTGGCTTGAAATTTATCCTGGAAATCAACCATTTGAAAAATGATTTTCTGTATAAGCAAGTTTAATTGTTCATGTCTGGCCTTTTGGGTTATGAATGGAAATTTATAATTGTAAGTAAATATGTTTAAACAAGTCTTAACTGAAGGATTGTGCAGTCAAACTTAAGTTACAAGGTTGTTTACTCAAATTCTGCACACGTTTTTATTCACCTCAAAAAATTATTTCTCGAATAGGCTTGCAAGATTGCCCCTTCCGCACATTGTTGAAAGTTGTTGGTTTGTAGGTTCATAGGTTCATACTAGGCTATCTGCCCTAGGGCATTTATAAGCCTAGCCAGAGTTGTGTGGCTTTCACCACCCCTTAGGTTGAAGAATACTATACCCATTAGTTTGCCGTGCCTCTGTCCAGCAGTGATACAGAGATGATCCCCGGGGTAAACCTACAATCTCCCATCCACTGGTCAAGATTCCTCTTGAACAGAGCCAGCGAGGTGCTCTGTCTCACATGGACCGGGATTCTGTTCCACAGCATAGGGAGTCTCTGGGTGATGAATCTGTCCCTCCAGCACGTCCTATTTATATCCGTGTTGAGGTTTAAGTCTCTTGCTCTTGTGGCTCTGGTGGATTTGGATTTTTGAGGTGGAGCATGTCCATTAATTCTGGGTTGGACATGGCCTTGTATGTCAGGCACAGGTCACCTCTGAGCAGACGGTATGTGACTGAATAGAGCTGGAGTTTCTTCAGTCGGGCAGCATATGGCATATTTTTGAGCCCCTTTATCCTTTTGGTGAGGAACTTTTGGGGTCTTTCCAATTGCTGCAGGTGTCGGGTAAGATACATTCAATGGGGCATTGTACTCAATCATTGGTCTGATAAGTGAAGAGTACAGGGGAACAATGACCTCCCTTGATCTGGATGTGAATCCCTTCATAATCAGGTGGGCAATGTAGAAGGTCCTCCTAACCACTTTGGCAATGTGAGTGTCAAAAGAAAGGTTACTGTCAACTTGGGTCCCCAGGTCCCTGATAACCTCTTCTGTGCTTAATGGATTGCCACCTATGTAGTAACTTGGGGTTACCTTGTTTTTACCAAAGGGTATGACTATACATTTTTTGGCGTTTAGCTTAAGGCCATGGCTCTGGCACCAGTTATCCGTTTCTATGAGACCTCTCTGAAGGACATCTGTGTCTGATGGATTTTCAACTGTGGCGCCCAGTTTGCAGTCATCTGCAAACTTTGTCAGCCACAGTCCTCCTATGTTTGCCTGCACTTCTGAAAAGTAGATGCCGAACAAGAGGGGGCCCAGGACTGAGCCCTGTGGGACACCGCTTGTGACCGGCTTGGAGTCTGACATGGCACCAGCAACTCTAACCCTGTGGGTTCTGTCGTTGAGCCAGTTTGCAACCCATCTTGTGACATATGGGTTTACATTTAAGCTGGTGAGCTTTTCTATGATACCCGAGTGGGGTATTGTGTCGAAAGCTTTTGCAAGGTCAAGGTAGGCTGTGTGAACTGCCTTACCCTCATCAATGGCCTTGGTGACTGTTTCAAAAAAGTCGACCAAGTTCAAGAGGCATGATCTGCCCTGACAAAGCCGAATTGGGTAGGATCCAATGTCTGTAGGTCCCCTATGTCTTTATTTATGAGTTCCATTATGATCCTCTCCATAGCTTTGCAGACCAGGCTTGTTAAGCTTATGGGCGTAATTACCAGGGTCCGTAGAAGCACCGCCTTTGTGGAGTGGGACCACAGTTGCCGTACGCCACTCTTTGGGTACGTATCCTGTGGTAAGGCTAAGATTAAACAGCAGCCTTATGTGTGGGTTTAGTTCCTCATTGAGTTCGTGTAGCACACAGCCGGGGACACCATCCAGTCCCATTGATGCTGTGTTTTTAGCTTTAGAGAGAGCAGCTCTCACCTGGGCATTTGAGATGATTGGGAGGCTACACTCTGCTGGGATAGATATTTCTCCTTTTGGGGGGGAGGGAGGGGAGAAATTTGCACTCAACCTGTCTGCCACTATGTTTGCAATGTCTGTGGGTTCAGTGATTTTTATATCATTTTGGACTAATTCTGAACATATCTGGGAGTTTCCACCCAGATTTCTAACGTAGCTAAAGAAAGTAGATGCAGAGAGTTCACGCACGAAAGACAACGTGCACGGTCACAAAAGCCATGAAAATCCACAATAACGAACCAGCACGTAAAGGATTGCTGAAACTTTCTTTTATTAGAGATGTGTATAAACCAGTGTAATGGCGAGTAAGCCATTACAAATAAGCAAACCGGTTTCGGCTTAAAGCAGCCTTTTTCAATGCTCAAAAAATAAAGTTAGAAAATCTTCACCATTTCCTGCTGTTATATAATACAGCCCTTAAAGGGACATACACCACATACCACCACAGTAGTTCACTCAAAATAATAATAATTGAAAAATAAAAATAAAAATACATATAAAAAAGTAAAATAATTACAAATAACATCCCATGCCATAGTATCAATCCTGTGTGACAAAATATGAATATATTATAATTATGCATAGATTGTATACATAAAAATCAATGTTAAACATGTTATATAGGCCCCATGTATACCTAATCAATATCAATCTAATAATTCAAAAAGTCCAAAGAACAAAACAAATGATATATAATATTTTATAGTACTATTCTGTTTCATTTAACCCAGGCCTGAACAAGCCCCCTAATTTGATAATCCACATGTTCTCCATATGATTTAGTTTAGTATGCCAACCTGCTTTGAAATTCCTATGCAATGCTATCTTATCAGTAATAACAAATTTAAATGCAGCAGTTGGGTGATCAATAGTATGTTTGAACAGTGCATTAGTAAGACGTTTGTTCCTAATAGCACTCATATGCTCCCCTATTCTAAATTTCACAGGCCTAGATGTTTGGCCTATATAAAAAGCAGAGCAAGTGCATGTTGCTAAGTAAATCACCCAATCTGAACTGCAATTAGTGAAAACTCTAATGTTGAAAACCTTAGAAGTGTTCTTGCTTGTAAATTCAGTTGTTTTAGATACATGTTGACAAGCAGTACAATGGCCACATGGGAAGCAACCCACTAATATGTCCCCAAATAACGTAGTTTGAAGTGGAATGCTTTTGTAATGAGTGAGGTATGAATTGATGTTACGTCCTCTTCGATATGAGAATGAACATTGTTCAGGTAGGATTGTGTTGAAAAAATCATGTGACTTCAAAATATCCCAGTGTTGATTGATAATGTCTCTGAACCTATCAGTGTTGGTCCCATAGGTCGTTACTAGCCTCAAAGATTGATCAAAAAATTGATCAGAGGATACCCTATCTTTAGATTTATATTCCAATAAGCTTGTTCTTGTCAAACCTTTGGTTTCATGCATAGTAGAGGAAAGATGATGTTGATTGTATCCACGATTAATAAATCTATCTGACAAATCAAGGCTACAATTAGAGTAGTCTTGTTCCGAAGAACAAATGCGTCTAATAAGCATGAACTGAGATTTTGGGATATTACGGATGATGTGGCGTGGGTGGGAACTTCTGGCATGTAATAATGTATTGTATTCTGGAAATTTCCGATGAACGGAAGTGGCCAGGGTGTTATCTGAAAGCCTAGTAATGACCACGTCTAGAAAGACAATCTTATCATGCTCAATATTGGCAGTGAATTTAATGCCAAAAGAGTTGTTATTCAAATAAGACACAAATTCACCCAACTGGTCCCAATCTCCACGCCACACCATCCAACGATCATCTAAATACCTGCGCCAGATGTCTAGATCTTGAATATATATATTCCTCTGAACATCATATATAAATGCTTGTTCATAATATCCCATAAAGAGATCTGCATATATCGGTGCAAATGACGCCCCCATAGCAGTACCCTTGATTTGCCAGTAAGCTTTTCCTTTGAAGTAAAAAATATTTTTACGTAACACAATTTCAGTTAATTTGATCAAAAAATTGTTAAAGCCTGTGGAATACAAATCAGATTTATATAACCAATATGAAACTGCAAGAATGCCCACATCATGAAGAATACTGGTGTATAGGGATGCCACATCCAATGTACAGAGCCACCAATTAGGCTCCAGTTGAGAGTCATTAATGATGTTTAGAAATTCTGTAGTATCTTTTTATGCGAGATCTGACTTGTTTTAATAATGATTTCAAATGGTGTGTAAGAAAAGCTGACAGTGGCTCCATTAAGGAGCCTCTACCGGACACAATAGGTCTGCCCGGAGGGTTGAGAGGGTCCTTATGTATTTTAGGTAGCAAATATAAATATTGTGGAATTGGTTCATCCACCTTAAGTTGTTTGGCTACCTGCTCCGTTATAATTTCTTGTTCCACTGCCAGATCTAAAAAAGAGTCAATTTCCACCTTAAAAGTGGATGTAGGATCAATCACCATTTCCATATAATAACTGGAGTCTGATAATTGGCGTAAGGCTTCTTCCGTATATGCTGTATAATCCATGACTACAATAGCACCACCTTTGTCAGCCATGGTAATAACAATATTGTGGTTATCCTTAAGTTCAGAGAGGGCCATTCTTTCAGCTGATGTAAGATTATTGGATTTGGGCTCATACAAAGTAGAAGAATGTAAATCTTTCATTACACAATCTCTAAATATCGAGACATGTTTATTCATAGGTGGAATGAACTTAGATTTACCAAATCTAAAATCAGATGATCTTTGAGTGGTATGAGAATCTGCAAAAAATAACCTAAGGTTAAGTAATCTGCAAAAGTCATTTACATCTTGTAATAAATGATTTTCAGAGACAGGTGCACTGGGAACAAAATTAAGGCCTTTATTGAGTAGTCTTATGTGCACAGGAGAAAGATCAAAGGATGAAATGTTAAAAACATTGTCAGTTATTTGACCATCTGTTGTAGTAGACACTGTAGGGTTGGAGACCCTAAGTCTAGATTGGTGCTTTCTACCCCCCCTCCTACCCTTGGATCTAAAGGGGGTTGTTTCCTTTTGGCAGCTGGGGACGCCTGGCGTGAGGGAACCTCACCATCAGTAGCAGATGATGTATCATCCTCAGAGGTTGCATCAGATGTAACCTTCTTGTGTCTTAAAATGGACCTAGGTCGTTTCCTACTGGTGTTGTATGTATTAGTGTGATCAGTAAATCTAACTGTCTTTTGATTGACAAACGGTTTACCTTTATCATAATCTATAAGGTCTCTATTGAACTTATGAATTTTCCGCTTCATAAGTTGTTCTAATGAGGATAAATCCTTGGCAAGGTCAGAGATATATTATGGGTAAAACCCCTCTTTACTAAATTTTTCAGCTTCATCACATAATACTTGGATCTCTGTTAGTTGATTCTGTATTGTTGTATCATAATATCTAGATAGACAATCAACAAAGTGCATAGAAGCCTGATGCTGGGCCTCTGCCCATTCCCTAGATAATTCAGCATCTATATTGGCAGCTAAAGGTTGTAAACAGACCCTAAGTCCCCTTGGTGTAATATCCTGGATCTTGTATGCCTTAAACAGTTTCAAATGCCAAACATTTGAACGTAAGGTTTTCATATGTCTATTTAGTTTTGAAAAAATGGCCCCACATCTTTGTTGACCATCTCTTGAAATGTTATTTGAATTTTGCCCCATGTTATTGTTTAAACCAAAAACTTCTAAATTATCTTTGTCGGCCGAAAGCCCTTGTAAAATAGCACAGAGATCCATAATTAAGATTTCCTTGAAGCTGAATGATGTAAGAGTTGCTATATTACAATAGGGCCATCAAACCAACCACAGATATATGCATAAACCCATAGAAAATAGATCAAAGGATGTATATATATGTATCAAAAAAGTATTAGCAATTATATACAGGAAATGTCCACAATGAAGAAGCACAACCCAATGCAATTAAACAAATAAATGTATATCAAACAGTCTGTATATATATTTCTGAAGACACCTAGTTACCTTACAATAAGTGGCAATGGTAAAAATAGCTAAAGAGGGCCTTATGATTGTCTTTTGAGTCCTTGGCGATTTTTCTCTCAAAGTTGGCCTTGGATGATTTTATGAGTGATCATAGTTTTTTACTAGTATTGATCAGAGATGTCTTCCCTTTTAGGGATTTTGCTTTATCTTGTAGTAGCTTTCTCCTCTTGTTGTAAAGTTTGTTTATGGCTGGGGTCCACCAGATCGGGTGCTTGCCTTTGGTGGAAAGGGTCTTGATTTTATTTGGGATTGCTTGATCCATGCAATCCTGGAGGTGCTCGTAGAAAGCATTTGTAAGGGATTCAGCAGCGTGGGTTGTGGTTTCCAATGGCTCAGGGGCCTTGAAGGATACCACACCAGTCTTAAGAAGTGTGAAGTTGGCTTTTGAGAAGTTCTTCACTGTGGTCTTTTTTGTTGGGGGTGGGGGCGGGATGTGGATCTCCAGTGAGATTAGTTTATGGTCTGATCTCACCAATGAGGGATATACTTCCGGTGTGGAGCATTTTGTCCCCATGTTTGTGATGATCAGGTCTAGTATATTTTCACCTCTTGTGGGAATGGTGACAAGTTGTTCCATAGCATTTGAGTTTATGAACTCCAGGAACCTTTGGGCTAGGGTATTGGGGCTTGAATAATGTTCCCAGTCTATGTTCGGGTAGTTGAAGTCACCCAATATGATGGTGTTTGGAGAGACATTTATACTCTCCAGTGTCTTCAGGAAGGCTGTGTGGGGATGTCCTTCAAGGATGCATCTGCAGTCCTTACATATGGGTTGTCCTGCCTCAGGCAGCCCTTCGGTCGGCCGGATTCCAAAGTCTGGGTCCGGCGTGGGCTGATGTCGCCCTTTCCCCGACGTCAGAGCGCCTGGGGTATAAAAGCGTCAGCCGACGCCATCTTCCTCAGTCTTTCTTGCCGCGTGGTGCCCGAAGCAGAAACAGTTCGCAAGTGCCGGTCGGCCAGCTCCTGTAACTTCAGCTACCGAAGACTTCAAAAGCTAAGTACCCCGTTGGGGACTCTTTCTTGCCTCAGCCGATGTCAGATCAAACGCTTAAAGTTAATAATTGCTTAACTTGTGGGAAACAAATACCTCATAAGGATTTCCACTCTTACTGCCTCCCCTGCCTAGGCCCAGACCACGACGTCTCGGCCTGTACTGCCTGTGCCTCCTTCAATCGACGCACTCATAGGCATCGGGCAGAGTTTGCAGAGGAATTTTTTGGGGCTAGTTACTGTTATAATATGCCGTCGGAGACTCCGACTTCACATTTAACCAAAAAACAGAAGGACAAGGTCCGACACACGCGGACCGTGGTTTCGGCTGAAACCACCCCTAGGCCTACCGCGAATGTCTCGGTCTCGGCTGAAACCGAGTCCTTGGTACTTCCGACCGGCGAAACCGCTCAACCGACGACCTCGGCCCCGGAGGCCGCTTCTGAGTCGGTAATAGAATTTCCCTCAGAAACCGGTGTTCTGGAAACTTCCGACACCATTTCCCTGGACAAAACTACGCCAGCACGTGGAGCAGCCAAGCCTCCTGCATCCATGTCCATTAAGGCATTCACAAGGGCTAAAGCTGCTAAACAGCCTAAAACTCTGCCTCCCAGGGTTATTCCTCAGGGATCCACTACAGGTTCACAGATTTTAAGTTTAACTGAGGACCTTATTTCCTTAATTAGGGGCTCTCAGCCACACCCGGACAGGGGCTCCCAACCACCTCTAGACAAAAGGCCCAGGGTTGAGTCCACTGATCCCCAGTCCTCTGATGAGGCCTCAGATGGCTCTGCTCTATCAGACTACCAGGAGGAGGCCTTTACGGCCTATGAGGATTCTGATGCAGAGGAATCTATTCCCCTCGGCCTCCCCTCCTGAAGAGCTGTCCTTTGGGGAGACCCTTCACTCCATGAGAGAGCATTTTAAATGGCAGGGCCAAGAATTCTCTGATTCCAGGAAGAGATTAAGGACTTTTTTGCATTTACCTCAGCATAGACCTTTGGCTATTCCTCCTGTTTTGAATGTCATTGATGATGTGTACTCTGAGTCTATTATTACCCCTGACTCCCTTCCTCCGGCTCCTGTCAAACCCGATAGGTACTACAGGGTTCCGGACTCACATCATTTCCTTTACAAGGCCCACTCTGCTGACCCAGAAACTATCTCCCAGGGCCCTAAAGGGGTTGCAACAGCCACTACTAAAAATCCACTCCCCTCGGAAAAGGAGTCCAGGGCTTTAGAGAGATGGGGTAAGAAAGTGTATACTTCTTCCACTCTTTCTATAAGGGCATTAAATTGTCAATTCCATATGATACAGTACCAAGAGTATTTGTTAGATGAATTGCATAAAAAACTGTCTTCACCTGAACCCCTAGATCGCAAGTCACTTCAGGATCTGGTACATAACTCCCAACAGGTTAGCAACCATTTCTTGCAGTGTGGTTATGATGCATTGGAAGCTTCATGTAGGTCAGCAATGACAGGTGTAGTCATACGTAGGCATGCTTGGCTGAAGGAACAAACTGTGCCAGATCATGTTAAAGCAAAACTTCTGGATGCACCTCTGGAAAAGCAAAAGTTATTTGGCTCCACTGCCCAGGAGGTCTTAAAGAAATTTGAGGAAAAGGCTAAATCTGTACAAACAGTCAAAGATTTCCTCCAGGTCCAGCCACCAAGATTCAGCAGAAATTGGCCTTCTAAGAATTGGTCCTTTCCAGACACAGAGAGATTTCAAAGAGGCAAGAACAGGCGTGCCAGAGGCAGAGGGCAAGCTAGAGGCTCCTACAGAGGACGTCAATGGCAGCCTCCTAACCAGAGAGGTAGTGCAGGACCTACAACTGCTGCACAAGGACAGACTCAATGACTTAACCTTGACCCCGCCAACCAGGGCTCAATTGGAAGCACCTTTGGGCGGAAAGCTATCTTTATTCTCAAAAAATTGGCACAGTATTACAAGAGACAAATGGACACTGCAAATAATAGACAAAGGATACAGGTTCCATTTTCATACATTACCAAAAAGAAAAGGCATGTCAAACCTGCCACCGAATCAAAGGGCAGAGGCTTTAAAACAAATTTCCAACCTATTACAAATGAAAGCTATAGAAAAGGTTCCTCTCACAGAACAAGGCCAAGGATTTTATTCCAGGCTATTCCTTGTCCCAAGAAAAGAAAAACAATGGAGGCCTATTCTCGACTTGTCCGCACTGAATACTTATCTCATTGTGCCAAAATTCAAAATGCTGACTCTACAGCAACTCCTTCCCATGCTGGGCAAGGGGTCTTGGCTGGTAACTTTGGACCTCAAGGAGGCATACCTGCATGTCCCTATCAGACAAAGTTGCAGAAGACACCTCAGATTTCTTGCAGGTTCAGAGCATTATCAATTCTCAGCATTGCCCTTTGGCTTATCTACTGCGCCCAGAGTATTCACGAAATGCCTGGCATCAGTAATTGCACACTGCAGACTTCAGGGGATTCAAATATACCCATATCTGGACGACTGCCTTATACAAGCGGACAGCCAACAAACTTTGGTGAAACACTTGAATTATGCCATCCGCCTACTTCAGGCCTTGGGATACACAGTCAACATTCACAAACCAAGACTTGTGCCATCCCAAACAATAACTTTTCTGGGTGCAAAGCTAGATACAACCACCCAAATGGCTTTTCTCACAGAAGAAAAACAAAGACAACTGCCAGATTACTTCGAAAATCTGACGAAACAAACTCAGCTGACTGCAAGGAAAATCCTGCAGGCCCTGGGTTACATGGCATCCTGCATTCTTCTGATTCCACAAGCAAGGCTGCATATGAGGAAACTACAATGGTACCTAAGGAGTTTATGGTCTCAGCACAGTCACAGCCTAGAAGCTTTGATACCACTCATTCCATCCCTACAAAAGGAATTCTTGTGGTGGGCTCAAGCAAGCCAGTCAAACCGGGGTCTGCCCTTCAGCAAACCAATAACCAGCCAAACCATTACAACGGACGCTTCAGACCATGGATGGGGAGCACACATGCAGGGCAGATGCATTCAAGGACTATGGTCAGAGAAAGAATTGCGCATGCACATAAACCAAAAGGAAATGCTGGCAGTGATACATGCAATCGAGGCCTTCAAACACTTTCTGCATCAAGGCCACCTGCTAATAAGGACAGACAATACCACAGTTATGTGGTACATAAACAAGCAAGGAGGTACCCATTCCTACCCTCTTTGCAGGCTGGCAATGAATCTTTGGGAACTTTCCCTAAAACTCAATATAGAGCTGCAATCCCAGTTTGTGCCAGGAAAAGACAATATACTGGTGGACAGCCTAAGCAGAAATATCATGGATCCACACGAATGGATGCTGCACCCAGACATCGTCCTTCAGATAACACAATCATGGGGGAGGCCGGACATGGATCTTTTTGCCTCCCACCACAACCATCAGCTGAAGAAATTCTGCTCAAGGACATACCACCCACAAGCATGGAAAGTGGACGCCCTCTCTTTCACCTGGAATGCTCTAACAGTGTATGCATTTTCTCCTCTTCCATTAATGACCAAGGTCTTACTGAAGATCAGGACAGAGCAGTCAAAAGTGATTCTGATAGCTCCGGATTGGCCAAGACAACACTGGTACCCACTGTTAAGGAGCATGTCACGCACGAAACCGTGGCCTCTACCACAATGGCCACTTCTTCTGACACAGTACAATTACAAAACTCTGCACTCCAGCCTGAAAACTTTGCAGCTGACAGCCTGGAGAATACCTTGACTCCTCACCAGGATAAGCTATCCAAGAGAGTGAAGGATATCATCATGGAAGCTCGCCGGCCTTCCACAAGAAAGGCATACTCAGCAAAATGGAAAAGATTTCACACTTGGAGCACCACAAAGGGCCTAGATGCCTCAGTGATGAACATGGCACATATCCTGGAATACTTGGCAGAAATGCTCCATAATGGCCTTTCTTACTCTTCCATAAAAATTCATGCTTCAGCAATTTCAGCAGAATACAATACTGATCCACCTGTCTTCTCTCATCCTCTCCTAAGGCAGTTTCTAAGAGGAATTAAAAACATCAATCCTCCAAGGAAATCACCAGTGCCAACTTGGGACCTTAACTTCATGTTGGAAAAATTAACTCTACCTCCCTTTGAACCAGCAGCATCTTCAGAACTACAGTTCCTGTCTTGGAAGACTGCCTTCCTTCTGGCCATAACCTCAGCAAGAAGAGTATCTGAATTGCAAGCCCTCATGGCAGTTCAACCGTTCCTTATTTTTCATCAGGACAGAGTCTCATTGAGAACCAATCCTTCATTCATGCCAAAGGTGGTATCCAGGGTCTCATTGAACCAAGCTATTCACCTGCCTACCTTCTTCCCAAATCCACAAAATAAAGGAGAGAAACTTCTGCATACTTTGGACATCCACAGACAGTTGCAATACTACTTGGACAGAACTAAAACTTACAGAAAAACTGACCAACTCCTTGTAGCATATGCTGCTGGTGTACAAGGAAAAGCAATTTCTAAACGCACAATATCAAAATGGATAGGAAATTGCATTCGGTTCTGTTACTCCTTTCATGGAAAAGCTGTGCCAGCTAACATTAGACCTCATTCCACCAGAGCAACAGCCACCTCCACAGCCTTCTTAAGAGGGGTGGCTACCAAGGACATTTTAGAGGCTGCTACATGGAGCTCCGTGCATACATTTTCCAAGCATTACAATTTACCCTTATATTCCAGATTAGGCTTTGCTACGGCAGTCCTGCAGGGCATTTTAGCTACACCATCCTTTTCTTAGATCCTACCACCCCCAGCTTGGCTATGGTATTCTACCCATATGTAAGGACTGCCGATGCATCCTTGAAGGACATAGTACAGTTTTGTACCTACCATAAATGTAGATGTCCGATAGGTATGCATCTGCAGTCAATGTTACCCTCCCTCCTTCCCCTCTGTGGTATTTCTTGGGTACTTCCCCCTCTTACAGCTAGCTGGGGTTATCTATTATGGTGTATTTGTTTTATATTACTGTGCATGTTTGGAATTGTTTGCATCTCTCCAAATTTAGCCTTCCTTAGAGGGCACCTGGGGCAAGACAAACTGAGGAAGATGGCGTCGGCTGACGCTTTTATACCCCAGGCGCTCTGACATCGGGGAAAGGGCGACATCAGCCGACGCCAGACCCAGACTTTGGAATCCGGCCGACCGAAGGGCTGCCTGAGGCAGGACAACCCATATGTAAGGACTGCAGATGCATACCTATCAGACATCTACATTTATGGTAGGTACAAAACTGTACTTTCCTGAGTTTGAGAGGGTGGCCTGTAACATGCTACAAACTGTAGAGCAGTTTTGCCTATGGTTAATTGCACCTGAATGGTCTCTGATGCTTCGTGAGTTGCCATCAGCCTGGAAGTGTGGGCATCCTTGATGAATATGGATACACCCCCTCCTTTTGTGGTACGGTCTGGGTTTTGGGGCCGGAACGCATGATATGAGGTAAAACCTGATAGTGCCGGGGTGCTCTCAGGAGCCTTGAACCAGGTTTCAGTCACAGCACAGACATCGATGTTCTCCATACTGAGGAGGGCTTTGAGGGCGTGCATCTTGAGATTTAGACTTCTGGCATTGAGCAGCATTACCCTTAGTTTTTTTCTATTATTGTTTTCTAGGGCGGTGGGTTTAGAATTTGAGCCTTGTCTAAAAAAGGCACTATGGGGTGGCAAGAGCCTTTGCCAATATCCGGAAACCCAGGGGTGACAGGTGCAAGCCGTCCCTTGCGAAGCAGCGTGGCTTGTCAAGCATGTCAATCCAGGCAGACAGACATTGGATCCCCTTAGAATGACACCAGAAATTAAGCCAATTATTAAAACTGATCATTTTGTCTCTGTATTGTGGCATCATTCTTGGTGAAGGTAGGATACTGCTCAGGGTCAGGGTCATACCAGCCTGGGCTACATAATCTGAGAGCTCCTCTATGTCTCTTTTCATGTAGTCCAGTGAGGTACGTCTCAGGTCATTCACACCGGCATGAACAATGACTGAGTCATACTTGTACTTGCTGTGGAGTGACCTGAGTGCTTGCGTTATGTGGCGGATTCTAGCGCCTGACAGGCAGCTTACTGTGACCCTCTCCTTGTTCAGTCTGGTGAGTGGGACGTCAGTGTGTCTGACTATGGAGTCACCTATGACAAGTGTGTCTGGCATTGTGTTTGGCCTTAAGGGCTGTGACTGATTTGCACACTGACTTTGTGATCTATGTGTTGCTTGTGTTATGTCATGAGGTGGCAGTTGTTTGGGTGTCTGCTTTGGAGGCCTCTGCTGTTTTGGTAGATTTTTGATCAGTGCCTCCGAGTATGTCTTTGTGTGTTTGTGTTTGATTTGTAGATGTCCTTCAAGGATGCATCTGCAGTCCTCACATATGGGTTGTCCTGCCTCAGGCAACCCTTCGGTCGGCCGGATTCCAAAGTCTGGGTCCGGCGTCGGCTGATGTCGCCCTTTCCCCGACGTCAGAGCGCCTGGGGTATAAAAGCGTCAGCCGACGCCATCTTCCTCAGTCTTTCTTGCCGCGTGGTGCCCGAAGCAGAAGCAGTTCGCAAGTGCCGGTCGGCCAGCTCCTGTAATTCAGCTAACCGAAGACTTCAAAAGCTAAGTACCCCGTTGGGGACTCTTTCTTGCCTCAGCCGATGTCAGATAAAGTTAATAATTGCTTAACTTGTGGGAAACAAATACCTCATAAGGATTTCCACTCTTACTGCCTTCCCTGCCTAGGCCCAGACCACGACGTCTCGGCCTGTTCAGCCTGTGCTTCCTTCAATCGACGCACTCTTAGGCGTCGGGCGGAGTTTGTGGAGGAATTTTTGGGGGCTAGTTTCTCCTACAACATGCCGTCGGAGACTCCGACTCCTCATTTAGCCAAGAAACGGAAGGACAAGGACCGACACACGCGGACCGCGGTTTCGGCTGAAACCACGGCTAGGCCTACCGCGAGTGTCTCGGTCTCGGCTGAAACTGAGTCCTTGGTACTTCCGACCACTGAAACCGCTCAACCGACAACCTCGGCCCCGGAGGCCCCTACTGAGTCGGTTATTGAATTTCCTTCAGAAACTGGTGTCTTGGAAACTTCCGACACCATTCCTCTAGACAAAACTACACCAGCACGTGGTGCAGCCAGGCCTCCTGCTTCCATGTCCATAAAGGCATTCACCAGGGCTAAAGCTGCTAAACACACAAAAACTATGCCTCCCACGGAGGGACCCTCTACATACAAGTAGAGCAGTTCTAAGGGGAAAAAATGAAGAGCAGACTTTATGGAGCCAGAAATAGTTTAACTGGCGCTGCCCGATGGTGCTCTAGTGGCAACTCCACGCTAAATGCAGAAAAGGCAATAAGTCAGTAGTACAGGCTAGCACACTTTAGTGGGCAGCCAAACAATTAAATTAAACAGCAAACAAACACTTTTCGGCTTGAATTAGACTAATTTCGACTAAAATGTACTTTTAAGTGCAGATAATAAAAAATGCAGTAAATAACTATGAAAACAGTTAAAGCTTGCTCTAGGTAAGCAGTAGAAGGTAAAACAAATATAAAAAACAGCAGGATAATCAGGAAAGCAGTCGCTTTTTTTCAGTTCTCTGTAGCCAGGAAGACTCAACAGGACCACGTGGAGCTGTGTCTGAGCAATATGGCTTCAAAAAATGCCAGAGGCAGATTTTAACCAGGGAACTTCAAAAGAGCTAGAAATGTTCCAAAATGACCAATTACTACAGCTTCTTGTGCTGAGGTCACTTCCCTCAAGGACAGGTAGGCTATTCAAGGCTCCCCACTCCCACTGGTGAGCTAAGAAACTTCCTTCTATCCAAGTAAGGCAATGGACAACACAGGAACTACAACACAGCCCAGGATACAGCAAGGCCTGTAAACTGGTCTAACTAGTTTAGGAGAGGCAGGAAAACAAGGAATATTTTTTTTTTTTTTGTTTTTAAATAGAAACACACAGAAATGCAGAAAAGGCAATAAGTCAGTAGTACAGGCTAGCACACTTTAGTGGGCAGCCAAACAATTAAATTAAACAGCAAACAAACACTTTTCGACTTGAATTAGACTAATTTTGACTAAAATGTACTTTTAAGTGCAGATAATAAAAAATGCAGTAAATAACTATGAAAACAGTTAAAGCTTGCTCTAGGTAAGCAGTAGAAGGTAAAACAAATATAAAAAACAGCAGGACACTTAATCAGGAAAGCAGTCGCTTTTTTTCAGTTCTCTGTAGCCAGGAAGACTCAACAGGACCAGTTTGCCCCTCATTCTGCATAAAATTAACATACTCCTGCTAATGAAGGTTTGTAGCTGCAAAAAGGTGTTCTGTGTAGGTAGTAAATGGGTGACTTTGGGTGTCACTAGGTAACCTGCTAAAACCATCTATGCTACTCAACTTTACAGCCAGTCCACAACCTCAAAGGCAATACACATTTGTATGCAGAGCTCATTGTTAATGGAGCCACCTATACTGAGCCGAAAGATATAGTAAAAACATACTGGCAGACAGTTCAACTCTAACTTTACTCCCCCCCCCCCCAGCCTCTCCTCAAAAAATACAGTCAAGTATAACTCCCCCTACTATCACTACAGAACAGGTCCTCAATTCTGTTTCTAAGGCCAAGAACACTGCATTGATGGACCCCAGGCTCCCCTCTAAATAGCAAGAAACATGACCTGTCAGGCCCTCTGAAATCACTATTTAACCGTAACCTCCAAACAAGCTTCATGCCTCATGAATGGAGAGCAGCAACCTTCATCCCTCTGCAAAAAGGCAGGCCATCTGCAGACCCTGGAAGCTGCTGACCTGTAAGTCTCTCACTAGTCATATGCAAAACCATGGAAAGAATTATCCTGGAAATGATCAATAATGACATAGGAAACCTCCAGGCACTGGACCCAACCCAGTTCGATTTCATCAAAGGCAGGTCATTCATGCCTAATCAGCCTGATCTACTTCTTTTTAGTAGGAGACCAAAGATATGGATGAGGGCAAAACGGTTAATACTGCCTATCTTAACCTGACCAAGACATTTGGCACCATTTTTGACAAACACAAGAGGTTAAGTATAAACCTTTATGTCACCCAATAGATAGCCAGGCAACTCACAGACAGGACCCAGGAAGTTAGAATTGGGGAATCCACCTCTACAAAGAGGCTAGTCAGCAGTGGAAGTCCCTCTAGGACTGCTTCTTTTTGGTATCTACTTCTCTAAAGTTAAGGCCAATGCCAGGGGCCTCTGGCTAACCTGATATGCAAATAATTTCAAATTAAGAGCAGTCACAGAATTCCCCCACCGATACTAATTTTCTCCAAGAAGGGCTGACACAACAGATAACTAGTGTTAGAGCCAAGTTCTGAAACTGAATGCCAAAAAATGCATAATAGTATCCTTCTGGAAGTCAGTCACTGCTGTTAACTATCATATTGACAAACACACCTCTAAGAGTCAACCCAGTAACCAGGGACATGGTGACACACACAGACTGTAATCTAGCCTTTGACCATCACGTGTTTATGCTGTACATTTTATAAACAGAGGTGTGGAATATATGTCCAAGGAGGTTATTCTTCCTCTGTAATCAGCATTCATCAGACCTATCATTGAGTGCATTACCCCCTTTAGTATATACCTAACCAGGCACTTCCATCAATCGGAATGTCCATTGAGGTTCCTCACTGAAAGACTTCAGGGTATAAATAACATGTCATATGCAGACAGCCTCAAACCCCTGTCCCTGTAGTCTGTCTCCTACAGGCTGTTGAGAGCAGATCTATGCCTGGCATACAAGACGTCATCAGACCCCACTCTGATGGACTTCCTGCATGTCTGCAAAACAAATAGCACCAGAATTACCCATTCTAAAGATTTTAATTTTTTAAACTAAAACCTTGTCTGTGATATAAATACGACTTGCTTGAGAGGTAGGTGTGTATCCCAGATACTATCCATTCTTTGGAACAGGCATCCATGGGAAGCAAAGTTTTCTCCTTAACCCAATGCAAGTGTAACTTGGATGGGGAACAGGAAATTCATCTCTGGTTTGGCACCTGTGTCTCTCATACACACATGTAGTCTGTGAATAGTTCATCTCCCAGGCCACTGCTTGTAAACATTTCATCTCTCAAGCTCCTCCTTAACACTTACTAAAGATTTGGGATGCATAGCTATGCTTAAAAAGACCTCAGTGGTATAAATGTAGTTCAAGCTTGTTAAAGCAGTTATTTTTTTCTCTCCAAACATCTTTATTAAATTTTTACATATGACAAAGGCAGTCTTACATTTATATAAATGAAAAACATACAAAATGATACCACTTTAGTTGCAAACAGTTTACATCACACACACCATTGAAACAACTGTAGTTGCAAACGTCATACATCACTAATAAACCTTTCAGTCATTGTCAGTTAAGCATTGTATGGCTCATTCAAATCCTGCCTCTTACCTGCTCTGCATATATTGTTCCCGCAGTTCCTATTTTCTTCCTATGTTGTTTGCTCCTTCCCTTTTCTAAAGATCCCAGTTCCAGTTGTTTTACCTCTGTTACTATATAGAAGTAGAACTAGAACAAGAGAAGGGAGTCAATGGCAAACAAGCAGAAATGGATAAAAAGTGAACTTTAACTGAAGAATATGTTAACCCAACATTAAGCAATTCACACAAATAAGAGAGAACCAGAGGATCACCACAGAAAATGGATCCTTGTCATGAGAAACACACCAGACAGAAAATCTCTTCTGTTTGGACAAATACGATGTCCTGGTAGTGGATATCCTGACCTTCTGCAGAACTCTTAAGCACGTCCTCAGAAAAAAAGGTGCCTAAAAGCAAACCAAATCCTATCATTCACAACATCAGTTAAAGAGTGGACAAGTGAGGATGGATCAGAGGCTGTTCTCTTGTGTGAGAAGGTATGCTTTGTGAGGTAACTTGTGGTGAATGCCCCTGGCTAGGTGAAGAAGAGGGAACCAATGCTGCCAGGGCCAAAAGGGAGTCACCAGCAAGATTTTGGGGGAGTCTTGCTTGATCTTGAGCAGGACCCTTGCAATCAGAGGAGTCTGAGGGAAGGCAAAAAGAAACATCCCCTTCTAAGGAAAAGATAGGGCATCCACCTTCCAAGCCACAGACTTGGGACTCTGGCACAAAAAAAGAGGAAGTTGTCTGTTCTAAGGGGAGGCAAAAAGATCTACCTGTGAAGTACTCCACTGATGGACAACATCCAGAAACACATCTCTGTGAAGCATCCATTTGTCAGCCTTTGTACTGGACCTGCTCAAAGAGTCTGCCACTATATTTTGCTCTGAGGGAATGTAGACAGCCTGAAGAGTCGCTCGATACTGGAGAGTTGTATCCCAGACCTGAAGGGCAAGTCTGCAAAGAAAGTAGGACTGTGCCCCCCCCCCTTTCTTGTTGATATACCACATCACTGTGGTGCTGTCTGTAAAGATTTTTGAGAGGCCCTGGAAGAAAGAGGGAATGAAAGGTCAGGAAGTTTGCATTCTAACTTCCAATGGTTGGAGCCTAAGCCTTTTGACAGAATTAAATTATGGCCTCACATTTCAAACAAATGTTCATATCTCTGAAACCATAGAGGTTACTAAAGAAGTATGAATGGCAAACTCTTCAGCACAAACTATTTTTAAAGTGGTAGTTTTCTTTAGGTTCCAAGTCTTAAACTTGAATTTTATTAGGCACAGTAACTATTACATTTTTAATATTTTGTAAACAACTTAGAATATCTCAGCAACCACTCAAGTTGCACACAAACTCTCAGCATCATGTTCTCCATTTGACTGAGGGCTTTCATATGAGGCTAAGGAGTTCTGTCTATGTTACTTGGTTGTTGAGATATTTAGAAAAATGTGACAATTATATCTATATAAATTAATATCATAAAACGACCGTTAATATGTATTTACCTGTACTAGACATAAGTCAGATATTAATGCAGTTGAGTCTGCCAATGGTTAAGCTTTAAGATGAAATCTTTTAAAAACTTGTACATATCATTGTTTTGGAATTATTGATGCAAATATGAACAAGCAATATTCGACACCTAGAGGCATCAGTAGGAGTTAACTGCAGATGCACCTGGAGGCGTCACTTGGATATAATGAGTTAAAGGAGAGTTTTCATCTCCTTTATATTGATGTGATCTGACTTCAGATGAGGAAGCCAGAAGCCCTGGACCTTGAGACAACCAAAGGAAACTCCTCACCCCCTGTCCAAGGCATCTGAAAAAAGTTACTCAGGTCAGACTGGGGATGGAAAGCAAGTCCTGGGTTGACAGAAATGAGAAGAATCCACCATTGAAGCTCAAGGTTGAGGCATGAAAGGAAAGGAAACAGAAAATCCAGTGGATGACAGTGTTGAAGATACAGTTGCCAGAGGAACCACTGTAGTTTTCTCACATGGAGTCTGGCAAGATGAAGTACTTTGATGTACGGATTAAAAAGGATTCTATTATGCAATTAAAGATATGTAAGAAGAGACAAAACAACAAATGATACAACTGAGAAGATGGAAGCTTTCCTGGCCTCATATATAGATAGTAAGATACAAGCAATGAAAATGTTTCAAGTCCTTTAATACCATACACAGGTCAGGCATAATTTTATCAGTCAGAAGAGATCCACATGGACCATAATTTAGTAAAAAATTAATTTAGTAAAAAATTAAAGTAACGTATCTGGGAGGGAAAGAGGACAAATGTTAAGTGAGACAAGTTGCTTTAGGATTATCAGATATGAAGGGGTACTTCAGAGCTACATAGTTAAGGCTCACATACATAATGTAATTAGAAGACTTTACATCAAAGTAGATTGAAGTGATGTTGAAATGGTGGGGGAGGGCGGTCACAATAAACAGTGAGTAGGATTTTGGATGCAGGCCCTTAAAGAGAACCATAACAACCATACAAAATATTATATTTAGAAAGTGGCTCTCTTTCCCTCCCAAATAAATTTATTTAATTATTTGTTAATAATTACCCTCAGCAACTCCTCAGGTTGACAGAAGTATGCCTGACCCATATATAAGATCAAAAGGACTAAAAACATTTCCAATCCTTGTATCTTGCTATCCATGTTCATAAATAACAGTTTCCAGTTCTCAATTTTTGCATTATCTTTTGTTTATTCTCTTTTCATATATCCTTAGCTGCCATAACAGAATACTTTTTAATCCATACTGAAATACCTCATCCTGTCATGTCCCCATAATTATGGGAATTGCTGAACCAATTCTTGTGTGAGTATATAATTTACAGCTATAGTCTTTGTTTTTATCTTCATTAATTTTATATCCCAAAAAATACTTGAAACTATCTCAAAATGTACCACAACACAACATGGGACTTCCAAGATGGCTGCACATGAGTAACAGCTTAACTCTATCTCTCCCAATGTGAAAACAGAAACTCAGCAGAGAAGCTCAGTAGACATTTGTGTTTATGGATAAATTTCAGTAACTGGCTAGTAAGTGTACTGCCTGGATGCCAGGAAAAAAGAAATAGAGAGCATCTGGAAAAAAATTAGCTAGAAAAAGTATGGAAGAAACACTGACTGGGGAAAGTTAGGCAGCTATTCAGCAAAAAGCAATGCAACCTCCAGACATATCTTCCAGTAACCTACAGTAAGATATAAAACAACTGCACACAGACTAGTTAAAATAAACAAAACAGTGATGGGTTGTATCAACACAAACAACAAAAGCCTGGAAAAATGGAAGAAACTGGAAACAGATATTCAGGTGAGGTGATAAAGCTACAAAAATCAGAAATCAGAGGCTGAAATGAAGAAAAGGCTGCCTGAATATTAGACTGCTCAGGAAGAGATGTTTCAAAAAGTAATAGTTTTACAGGACAGAGCATGTAAGGAAAACCTGAGATTTTCAGCTATACCAGAGAAGCTGGAAGGAACAGACTGCATTAATTTTATGACGGCACAAACAAGCAACTGGACTGGTATTACACAGGAGTTGTTAGCTGAAAGGGCACATTGTGTGTATGCTCAAACCTAGCTATGAGAAAGCAACCTAGACCTTCAGTAATAAAGATGCAGTCACATCAGCAGAAGGAGTGGATTCTGACAAAATTGTGGCAGAAGGACAAAATACTAAAAGTGGGAGACAGCAGAGTGTTTGTGGAGAATGCTTAGTCATTATACACCAGGTAGAAGAAGAGTAAATTCATTCCACTGTTCAGGGAATGTCGAGACGCAAGTGTGAGATTTAAACTGCTGTACCCAGCTGTCTTCAAGATATTCTTCCCTGGAGGAACAAAATCACTTTTTGATGAAGTACATGCTAAGGAGGAAATACAAAAGTTTGTCCAATAAAAAGTGAGCTGTGAAACAGAAGAAAATTCTGCTTTTTGTTCTTCTGGTAATAAAGACCATGGAGAGACTGTACCTGTGAAACTTTTTCCGCTGTTTCAACAGAAAATGTTGGAGAGAAGGAAGGGAGCGTGAGAAATGAAGAATTAAGATTATATTGGAAATGAAGCAGAGACAAGATTTGGGAGATGGCGATGAATGGTAATAAAACCAGTAACTTAATCTGGGATTACAATGCAGTAATTATATCTGTGAAATATGACAGAACAAGAAAAATCTGGAAATATTGGACTTTTTCAGAATTTGTTGGACTTGTGGGGACTCTAAAGTATATGCACTACGTCATGTCATTTAATGTTCGGAAAAATGCTTTGGGTAGGGGAAAGAGGGGAGAAAGTTAACTAAGGAAAACATTTTTTTCTTAATAGTACTAGTTTTGTGATGTATATTTCTTTCCATGCTGTAAAGTTTTCTCAGGTACTTTTAAGTGTAATGGGGACTGTAAATAGGTGCTGTTCTTTTTCCCTTTTCTCTTCTTGTTCAGTTATAAGAAATGTAGGCACTGCAATGTAAAAAAAAAAGCCTGGTTAAAACAGCATGACATAAGAAAGATTCATGTTCTTTCTCTCATTCTTACATGGGGGAATGACTAGATTAAGGATCTTAGACTGATTTAGTATCAAGTTTTAAGAGAAAGCCAGTAAATAAAAAATATTGAACATTATGAGGCTCTTCTTCTAGCAAATGAATGTATACTTAGTAGCAATTCTGCATCTAGCCCTCATGTCTTCGTGGAAACAATCTTCTTCTTCTTTCGGGTTTTCCTGGTTAGGGGTCGCCACAGTGGATCACCTGTCCGCTCATGATTGGCAGTGGAGTTTTACGGTGTCGAGTTGCCAGCCCGGCATCCAACCTTCTACAGAAGGCACACACATGGATGCACTCATGCCTAGGGCCAATTTAGAGTATCCAATACACTTACAGTATGTCTTTGGGATGTGGGAGGAAACCGGAGCACCCGGAGGAAACCCACGTGACCACAGAGAGGACATGCAGACTCCACACAGAAGGCACCCCAGCCGAGGATCGAACCGGAGAGCCTCTTGCTGTGAGGCGGCAATGCTAACCGCTGCACCACCGTGGCCGTCCCTTCATGGAAACAATCTGATAATGAGAAATTGGCTGTCTGGTTCTCATGTCTTCATTGAGACAGTCTGATAAAGAGAAATTGGTCACAGTCTGGAAAGTGATTGGCTGGGGGAAAAAGAAAGAGAAACTGGCTGGGAAATAACGTTCTCTGAAAGCATTCAGGTGTTTTCCCAGCTGGGAGAGATATACAGATAAGACAAAACCAGTTAGCACTTAGAAGCACAGGCTGCACTATGCATCTTAGCATGGATAACTTTTCTTTTAGGTTAACTCATGTCTATGAATGTGGCTGTCAGTTTGGCACATTTGTTCTTATTAGTAGGGTAATACTTCAGTATTTGAAGATGTACATAGTTTTGCTGTTAGCATTAACTTCATAGGTTTTAGGGGTATTGGGAGTTTTTTTTTTTTTTTTTTTTTTTTGAGGGCTTTCAGTAAAACAAAACTTTTTGCAAGATGTGACACAGGCTCAAATGGTTATGACAAGAAACAACTATATACAAGTTCAACCTGTCAAACAGCTTATGCATGTAACACAAAAGCAGGGACTAGACATTTAATAAAAAAAGGGTTGGAATAGTAACTTTTTAATACAATGATGCTTTCTGTAATGTCTTTAAATGTCAACCGTTTCACAGATAAGTACAAAAAAGAAATAATAGTGAACTGTATTAAAAATGTAGAGTGCAAATAGCTATCTTACAAGGGAGACACTTGGGAAGACTTAAACATATGAATTTGATAAAGAAAGATTTCAGGATGGTTATTCAGCAGAATATCTGGGACAGAGGAAACAAGGAGTACTTATATTAATTGCAAGAGGAGGAGCTCCAATAGTGATAGAAGAGGATAAAAAACGATAATAATGGTAGATTTGTAGTACTAAGGGGCTACTGGCATGTATTTATATTTCATTTTAAATTGCTATAGTGGAGCTTAAGAAAATTCTGTGAGAAATAATTAGTTTTCAGCAAGAAATATTACTTCTAGGTGGGGACTGGAATTTAATTTCCAGCAGTGAAGATGTGTCCGGGGGGCCCAGATGGGAAAGTATAACAAAGCAAGGGAGATTTTTGAAGACTTTTATGAAAACATTTGGCATGAAAGATGTGAATTCAGTAATAGGAGTTTGAAGTGAATTTACATAGTATTCCCTAACGTATAAAAACTGGGCTACACCAGAGAGAGTTTACATTTCACAGGAACATGTGCATTTAATTGAAAGCCTTGATACACACTCAATAACTGTTCCAGATCATGCACCAGTAACACCTAATAAGAAAAACAGGGTAATGAAATAATGAGACACTGGCGCTTTCCCACCTATGTGTTGAAAAGAGAAGAATTTAAGCAATGGGTAGTGGAGATTATTCAGGAGCTATTCAAGAGGATAGAAATTACTTTTGAAAATATAGCTAGGGAGTGGGATAAAATTAAGGTGGAGTTTAAAAATAGCATGGAACTAAAAGGAAGCTTTGGTCAAGTAACAAGAATTACTTAGAGGGACTGACAAATTTTAAATTTTTGCAGAATAGGGGGAATCTCACAGAACAAGTTGTTGTTGTTGTTGTGTCTTTCGGCTTTTCCGGTTTGGGGTCGCCACAGCGGAACTCCGGTCCGCTAATGATTGGCAGTTGATTTTTACATGCCGAGTTGCCAGCCCTGACGCACAACCTTCAACGAAGGTACGCCCATTCATGCATGTTTCCACGCAGAAGATGCTCTAGCTGAGAATCGAACCGGACAGCGTCTTTCTGTGAGGTGACAGAAGAGGATAAAATGCAGAATGCTAAGCAGAATATAAGGGATTGCCGTGACAATATACACAAGTTTAGAAAGATCGCTGTTAAGCAACTGTTTTTTGATAACACTAGAGCACAGAAATTTTTAGCATGACGACTCGGGTAACAGAAAGTAGAAAGGGCTGTTGTCAAGCTTAACAAGAAGGCAACAAGTGATCCTGTAGAGGTATTAAAAATATTTTGGACATTTTATGAAAGTCTGTATAAAGCAGAGAAATATGGAAATCAAGAAAAGATAAGAATGGAAATGTTTATGGAAGACTTAAATATGCCAAGGTTAGGGATAGATGAGGCTCAATTACTAATGGTTAGGATAGCAGATGGTGAGATAAAAGTTGTTACGTATAACCATGACAGGACAGCCCCCGGGAATATATGACATTCCTGTGGAAGTTTGGAAGCTAGGAGTGAAAAACTGATAAAGATCTGGAAGGTTTTAACAGTATTTTAATAGGAGGAGAAGTGCCAATATCCTGAAAGAAAGCAGTGGTAGCTGTAATACCTAAAGAGGGTAAAGATCCATCAGATCCAGCTTCATACAGGCCCATTTCAGTACTAAACCATGCTTATACAGTGTTCATGTCTATAATGGCTACAAGAATGGCAAAAGTAATGTCAAAATTGATAGCTGTGGATTAGTGTTGTTTTGTGGAGGTGAGGCAAACACTTGACAGCATTAACAGAACATTGATGATCCAGAATGTAGAAAATACCATTGTTGTTGGTGGGTCTTGATGCAGAGAAATCATTTGACAGAGTAAAATGGGATTTTATGAGCAGGATAGTGGAAGCATTTGCATTTCCTGAAAAAATTATAAGGTTGATTAGGAGAAATATGATTGATTGGAGGTGAAAATTAAAGTGGGTGGGGTCCACTCTGATAATTACTGCTTGAGCAGAGGAGTCAGGCAAGGGTGTCCTCTTCCCCCTTTATTTACATTATATTTAGAACCACTGGCAAAGAAAACAAGGGACTCAGAAATTCAAGGACATAATTGGTATGGTAGTCAAGACAAGCTGGCTGTATTTGCAGATGATATTATTTTATACCTGACAAAACCAGAAAGAGACATTACAGTATTGTGGAACATTTTAAGACAATTTCAAACCTTTTTGGGATACAGAATTAATAAAGCTAAAACAAAGGCAGTAGCGGTAAATTATATATCCACATATGAATTGGTTTAGCAATATCCATATTTATGGGGACATGATGAAATTATACATTTGGGTATATGGATTAAAAATGATTCTGGTGTGGCAAATAAGGATACATGGGAAGAGACTAAAAAGAGAAGTTGTGGATAGCAATTAATAAAGAGCTGAAGGACTTTATCTGGGAGGGGAAGACAGCAAGAGTCAAGTGGAATAAGCTGATCCTTCCAGTAGAACAGGCCAGATTGGGATTACCCAATTTGAAAGTGTATTTCAGAGCTACACATTTAAGGCTCATATACGTAGTAGAAGCAGAAAACTATAACTCAAAGTGGAAAGGGATGATGATGAAACAAGGGTTAACTGAAGAAACAAGGAGAGACTGGGATTTTGTATGCAGGCCTTTAAGGAAAATAACAGTAATCTTACAAATATTATATCCATAAAGAAACAGAAAGTATCCTAACAACTGATCCAACCCGTGAATGGAGAAAGGAGATTCTGCTGATAGGAATGACTGCAATTAGGGATATAGACAATAGGCAAGAGGGGTCCAAAATTTATTGGAGAAAATTGGCAAGGGAACCAAGGTATTGGAGCAAATAACTAGAGAGGGAAAGATGGTAGAAGGGGAAGGCACCAATAATTTATTTGGACTGCAGGTTACAGACTGCCTTCCCCTATCAAGGACTGATGTCAGAGTATAGACAAAGAGAAAGAAATAGAGGAGTCCTAAACGAAAGACCAGCACTACAATCCAGAAAAGAAACTGCCATTGAAAACGGAATAAGTAGTAAAATATGTAAAATATTGCATGATAGCTATAAGAATCAGTCAGAGAAGGTTAGAAAAGATTGGGAAGAGAGACTGGATAAGGAATTGACAGAGAAACAATGGGAGGATATATTTGTGTCCCAAATAAGCAGCAGAATCTAGAAGATTTAGATTTTTTGCTTGTAAATGTTTACATAGATATTTTAATACCCCAAGTAGACTCCAGATAATTTTTCCTCAGGTAGACAGCAAATATTGGAGCACTGGTGGGGAAGAAAGAGATAACTGAGAACATATTTCTGGGATTATGTTGAGTTGGTGGACTTTAAGGATTCTCTGTGGGATGCATTGTTGGAAATGAGTGGTGGGCAGATTGGTGTGAAGAGGAAGAGAGCTATGATACAAAATCAGACTTGCCTAGACATGGTAAGGCCGTGCTGTGTCTAATTATGATGGCTGCCAAAAAAGCAATTAACAGAAAATGGAAAACAAAATCTAAACCAACTATACCAGAAGTAGTGAATAGCGTAACAGAGATAAAACAACTGGAATTGGGATTTTTAGAAAAGGGTAGGAGTTAACTACATAGGAAACATGGGAATTGTGGGAACAATACATACAGGCGATGAATGAGGTTTAAAAGAAGGCAAGAACTAAATGAGCTGTTTAATGTTTGACTGAAAATGATTGGGTAGATTATAGGTGATGTATAATATTTGCAACTTGGATTGTGTCTGTATGGTCTGTGATTTAAAATGCTTGCAGCTAGTGATGTCCTTCTATTCTCATGTTGCAGTATTCTTAACCTTGTGGGAGTTGCTACCTACAGCACCGGACATCTGGCCAGTATACCAAAGTCTTTAAAGCAGGGGTATGTGCGACATAGCATGTAAGAGCCATAAACTGATGCCACCTATATCTGTGACATCTGCACGTACCCAATTCAGAACTTTTCTGCCGCAGTGTGTTTCAGATGTCCAATTGCCAGCTCCAGTATTCCGGCATATGTTTGCTTCAGCCATCCATTCTCAACGATCATTCCTGGCTGTCCACATTCATATAAGTACTCTTGTGGGTTTTTTCTCGTTTCCTTATCTTTTTCAGACACATGTCATCTAGGAAGGGAAAGTGCGCTTGTGAAAGACAAATTCCACATAAGGACGCGCACAAACAGTGTTTATTTTGTTTAGGGGCAGGTCACAGCTACAAGTCCTGTGATATTTGCTAATCGTTTGTCCCCAAAACCCTTAGAAGCAGTCTGTTGGCTTTAAATTTCTATTTGGAGAATCAATGCCTCTGATGTTTGGCATGGAAGGCGGAATGGGCACCTCCGACGAGCCGCCAAGGAAGAAGGCTAAGAAAGTTAGGCCCAACATTCAAGCTGCGCATCAGGTGTCCGGTGAGGTTCTTGAGGCGGGTGTCAGCCCAGGATTGCTCCAGACGTCTGGTAATTCGCTGTTACCAGGAACCAAAACGGAAACCAGTACAGTGGATATCCAGAGTACGTCCACTGAGGTCTTACAGCCATCAGCTCCTGATGGTGAGGGTGAACCACGGCTCATGGCTTAGGAGGAGCCTCCTGCTGCCTTGCCATCTACTCCAACGATGGCACCCAGGCCTACTACTGCTCCTTCTACTTCTTTAAAATGAAAACAGAAGGAGAATTACATGGCTAAGGGCCGTACTTCAGCTTGGGAGACTTTCTTCCAGTCTCTGTTCATGGCCTTTCAGGTATTCCAGACCCAGATTCCCCAGTCAGGCCAAACACCTGTTTCATAGGAAAAATCAGAGGAAGAGTCTTCCTCCTCAGCCGAGTTCCTGACCTGTTGTTCTCAGATTGAATTCCCTGAGGATTTTCCTATCCCTGAAGAAGAAGAATCCCACACTCCTGACTCCCTTGGAGAATATTTCTCTTTTGGGGATACTGTTTCCCCTGCTTGGGTAGCGTTTTAAGTGGGAGGCCTCAGATGTTTCTGAGACCAAGAAGAGATATTTTGAACTCCTGCAGATGGAGCAACCCTCACCATCTGCAGTTCCACCTTTACTTCCAGCATTCCGAGATGCCTTCCTAGCTGCCTCCCAGAGTCACAGCCTCCTGCTAACAAGAGACCAGACCGATTTTATAAAGCGACTGCAAAGGAGCAGTATCTTTTTAAGAATCTGCCAACAGATCCTGTTGTTATTGCAGTTTCAACTGACAAGTCCTCCAGACAGCTACCTTCATCTTCCCTTTTTCCCACTGATAAAGACAGTAAATTTATGGACAGGTTGCAGAAGAAGCTATATACTTCTTCCACCTTGGCCGTAAGAGCACTTAACTACCAGACTCATATGGCCAAGTTTGTTCTGGATTCCCTGACCAAGGCCTCTACTCTGCTGTCTGACATGCCTGACTCACCAGCTAAGGCTCAGCTGAGTACCCCTCTGTCTACGGTATCCCAGGTAATAAGACACTCAATTAAGTGCAGGTGTGATGCTGTTGAAGCCTCTTCCAAATCAACTGCTTCTGGTTCTGTCTTAAGACTGTTCTCATGGTTGAGACTCCAACCTTTGCCTTTGGATGTCCAAGCTAAATTGTTAGATGCCCCTTTGGATAAATCAGCTCTCTTTGGAGCTGCCTCTGCAGAGTTACTTAAGTCACTGCAGGAAAAAGTAAAAGAATTACAGAATCCGAAACATTTATCGGTTTCACCTGTTCCCAGGTTCCATAGGAACTACCCCCAAAAGCCTAACTTTGTCAGGAAGCAGTCCTCCCATTCCTCTGTTGCTCAGTCCAAGGGATGAAGACAACCTAGGAAACAATCTGCTCCTAGAATTTTTTCCACCTCAACATCCTTCTTCCTTTCGAGGTAGCCAGAGCCAGATACAGCTCCTCCACTGTGACTCTCTTCCCTTGCCCACCTCCGCCCCCCTCTCCCTACGCCTAACCCTGAAAATGACCACAGGCAGGTGGATACTCTCAATCATAGAAAGAGGATACTTCATGACTTGGGGGAGGGCATCTCCACCATTCCAGGGAGTTCCACAACCCCTCACCCAGTCAGCTTCCACTCTTTCCCACTATTCTGAGCCAACTCCTCTCTCAAGGCACTATAGAACAAGTACCCGAGGATCAGTTAGCCAGTGGGTTTTATTTCAGGATATTTTTGGTTCCAAGAAAAGATGGTCCTTGGAGACCCATTCTCCACCTATCCTACATCAATGTCTTCCTCAAGGTTCCTACTTTCAAAATGCTCACATTATAGCACCTGCTTCCCCTTACTTCATGGCCTCCCTGGATCTGAAGGATGTTTACCTTCACATCCCTATTCATCCTACTTACTGGAAATGTTTTGTTTCTCAGTGGGTTCCTCACATTTTCAGGTCTCTGCCTTGCCCTTTGGACTCTCCACAGCCCCAAGAGTATTTGCCTAATGTCTAGCCCCAGTCATTGCAAATGCATATTACAGAGCATACATATTTATCCTTACTTAGACAATCTCCTGATCCTACACCAAGACTCTCTCACCCTGTCTCAACACCTGGACTTGGTTTGCAGGATCTTGCAGAATCTAGGTTTCACTGTGAATTACCTAAAGTCTCAAATGACTCCCTCACAAGATCTTGTTTTATTGGGGTGCAGGATAAGGACAGACTTGATGTCAGTCTTTGTCCCTGCCTAGAAAGTGGAGTTTCTCACCCAATTCCTCCAACTCCCTCCTGCCACTGCCAACCATCTTAGCCAATGAATTCCTGAGAATCCTAGGATTTGTGGCCTCCTTGATCCCCAGATCCCTCTAGCCAGGATGCACATGGTTTCAGTGGGTATTGAGAAATTCTTGGGACCAACACATTCATCCTTTGGAAACAATCCTTCCTCTCCTTCCCTGCTTAAAAAGGGAACTCACATGGTGGATCTCAACTATCACCCTCATTCAAGGGGTGCACTTGCAGATTCCTCCACCCAAACAGCATATTTACACATATGCATCAGATCTAGGTTGGGGGGATATCCTGCACAGTACCAACATCCAGCACAAAGTGTAGGGGGTGTGGTGCAGTCAAGAAAGAAAGGACCACATCAACCTAAAAGAGCTAAGGGCCCTCTTCCTGGCAATACAGGCCTTTCAAGAGATCCTTCTGCCGGGCACATTGAAGGTCATCACAGACAACATGACAGTCCTGTGGTACATAAACAGGGAGGAACAAGATCCTACCCTCTTTGCAGTCTGGCAGTTCAAATCTGGTCCCAGGCAACAGCACTACAGATTCATTTGCAGGCAGTTTACATTCCATCAGAAGACCATGTTGTGGCAGACACCCTAAGCAGGACCTTAACACCCTCCCACGAATGGATGCTTCACAGGGAGGTATTTCTGGATCTAGTTCACAGGTGGAGTATTCCTCAGGTAGATCTGTTTGCCTCCTCTGTGAACAGACAGATGTCCCTCTTCTGCACAAGGCTTCCCCATCCACAAGTCTGGAAGGTGGACACCTTCTCCTTTTCATGGGAGGGGATGTTCCTTTATGCCTTCCACCCATTTCATCTGATTCACAAAGTCTTCCTGAAAATGCAGAAGGACAAACCAAAAATCCTGTTGGTGACTCCCTTCTGGCCAAGACAGCATTGGTTTCCCCTACTTTTCATTCTAGCCCAGGGCAATCACCGCTTTGACCTACTCACACAAGACAAAGGGTCTGTTATTCATCTCCACCTTCTCAGTCTCATTCTGACACTGTGGGCGATAGAGTTCTGATCCCCTTCAGGCACCTGTACTCAGAGTACGTACTCAATGTTCTGCAGGAGGCTGGAAAACCAAGTGCTAAAAGAAACTATTTATTTAAATGGAAAAGATTCTCCCATTGGTGCCTTAAGAGTAAACCGGACCCATCTCAAGCTTCTGTTCCAGTGGTCCTTTCCTACCTGTGTGAGTTGCTGCATTCACGGTTGACTTATTCTTCAGTACAAGTGCATCTCTCTGCCATTTCAGCTTGCCTTCCCTTGACTCTACCTCTGGCTTCTAAGTTAGATCTCAAGCTGTTTCTGAAAGGGGTCCTTCATATTAGACCTTCTTGTAAGCCCATTTCCCCACCTTGGGATCTTAACTTTGTGCTGGAAAAAAACTTACACTAGCTCCCTTTGAGCCAGCCCATTTTTCCTCTCTTAAATTCTGTACTTGGAAAATGGTCTTGTTAGTGGCTCTCGTGTATGCCAGGAGGGTCTCTAAGATCCAAGCCCTTATGGCTTTGCCTCCCAACCTTGTTTTCCATAAGAGTAGGGTTTCCCTTAAGAACTTAACCCTTCCTTCATGCCAAAAGTAGTTAATGAAATATCCTTAAACTAGCCCATAAATTTGCCTGTCTTCTGATCTCAGCCATAGAACTCTTCAGAAAGGACTTTGCATTCCCTGGATGTTCATAAGGAACTGAGGTTTTACTTAGACAAGACCAAACCCTTCAGACAGTCTGATCAACTATTTGTCTCCTTTCATCCTAGGGCCCTAGGTAAGGCTGTGTCAAATAGACAATTACCTCTTGGATTTCTAAGGCTATTGCATTTTGCTATTCCTTTCATGGAAAACAAGCATTGTTTACACTTCTCTTCTGGAGGCAGCAACTTGGTCCTCTGTACATACCTTTACCAAGCGTTACAAATTGGACTCCATTTCCAGGGCTAGAACAGGGTTTGCTAGGTCCATTCTGCAGGGTCTCATAAACCCTGCTCCCCTTCCTGCCCCCCACATTACTGCCTAGAGAGTTTTGGTACTCTCCCTAAGGTTAAGGATACTGCAGCATGGGAATAGAAGGACATAGAATAGTTGTGTAAGAACTTGTCATAACCATGGATGTCCTCCTCTTCCATGTTGCAGTATTCAGTCCCACCCACCTACCCCCCTTCTCTTTTGACCATATTATAAAATGGGTCCTTTCCCTGACTACTGGTTTTTGTGTCTGGCACTCATTTTTGTACTACCTTTTACTTCTATTCCTGGGGGCTCTCTCTATATGGCAGCCATTTCTGAATTTGGTACTTACAGATGTCATAGATAATGCCGGCATCAGTTTATGGCTCTTACATGTAACGTCGCACGTACTCCTGCTTTCAAGACTTTGGTATACTGGCTGGATGTCTGGTGGTGCAGGTAGCAACTCTCCCAAGGTTAAGAATACTGCAACATGGAAGAGAAGGCGTCTATGGTTATGGTAAGTTCTTACACAACTATTCTTTGTGTTAGTGTGGTTTGTTTTCATTTATATAAATGTATGATTACCTGTATCGTAAGTGATGGTTTAATAAAGATGTTTCTTGTTTAAAAAAGGGTAGGAATTGAATAATTTATGTAATGTTGCTTAGGTTATATGATATATAGCAGTATTGTTTGTAAACAAGAATTTGTTAATACAGTTTGATTACTTTTATATAAACATAAGTTCACCTATGTCACAAGTGATAATTCAGTAAAGGTGTTTAAAAATGTGCCAAAACACTTTTTCCTGGATTTATCAGGTACAAAATAATTTCATCTGCAAATAAAGCCAATGTTTCTTGATTACCATGCCAATTGTATCCTTGTATTTCTGAGTCCCTTATTTTCTTTTCCAATGCTTCTGAATGTAAACCAAGCAAAGAGAAATAGTACACCCGTCTGGTTCCACAGTTCAAACACAGCTTATCTGAGAGGACCCTTCCTTCATATGTCCTTCAGTTAAACCTTATTATTCTATCAGGGAATCCAAATGCTTCCAGTGCCCTACTCATAAAACCACAGCTTACACTGTCAATTGCTTTCTCTGCATCAAGACCCATGAACACCAGAGGTATTCTCTTACATTCTGCTTCCCTCTGGATCATCATTATTCTATTAAGGTTGTCAAATGTGTGCCTCCCTTCCAGAAAAACACACTGATCCATATCAATTTTGGCATTGTTTTAGCTAGTACAGACAACACTTTATAATCATGATTTAAAATTGAAATGGGTCTATATGAAACTGGGTCTGAAGGGTCTTTGCCATCTTTAAGTAACATAGCCACCACAGCTTTCTTCTATGATGATTCCCCTCCTTTTACAACACAGTTAAACAAAATTTTCCTGATCTTTATTACTTTTGTCGCTCTTAATTTCCTAACTTCCACCCCACTGTTTTTAACTCTTTATCTCCTTTCTTAACTGTTAGTTGTTAAACCTTGTCTATCTCTAAATCTTCAATAAATATTCCCATTTGTACTCTCTTTTGATTCCACATTTCTCTGCTTTATACAAATGTTCATAAAATTCCCAGAATGCCTCTAAAATCTCTACAGGATCTGTGGGTATTTTTCTTGTTATAGGTTCCCTAAGTTTGGCAACAACACTTTCACCTTTCTGTTGCCTAAGTCATGTTAAACGTTTTTGTGCTCTGGAGTTATCAAAAAATAGTTGCTTAATTGCAATCTTACTAACCTCATACATATTATCCAGATACTCCCTTATTTTCTGTTTACCACTCTGCATTTGCTCCTCCTCTTATTCTGTGAGATTCCCCAAATTCTGCAATACTGTAACCTTTGACAGCCCTTCTAAGTAATTTCTATTACATATTAACCATATCTTTTTTCCATTTTATTTCGACCCTGTTTTGAACTCCATTTTCTTTTTATCACAGTCACTGGCTATAACTTCAGAAGGTATTTCTATCTTCCCTAATAACTTTTGAATAATCTCCACTACCCACTAATTAAATTCCTCTCTTTTTAACAGGTAGATGGAAAAGTGCCACTGTCTTACTTTTACTTTATTACCTCACATTTCCATCTTAGTTTTTATTGGTGCATGATCAGAAACAGTTATTAGATGTGTGTCAAAGTTTCAATTAAATGCATATGTTCCTGCGTGAAGTTCAATTTCTTTCTAGTCTAGCCCAGTTATTGTATCTTGTGGAATAATATGTAAATTCTGTCAAGAGTTCTTACTACTTAATTTATATCTTCCATACTAAATATTTTCATAAATTTCTTTAGAAATCTACTCTCTTTTGTTACATTGTCACTTTTAGGTCCCTTTGATACATCCTCAGTATTGCAAACCAAATCCCAGTCCCCCACTTATAAATAATAGTCCCTGCTGAAAGTTGATTATTTCTTCCAAAATTTTCGTAAGCTCCAAAACACTAGATCTGAAGTAGGAGATTCATTTGTCTGCAACCTGTGGGTTATGGATCCGATATCGGATCCGAACCGGCATGGTTTACCAGCTATGGATCCGAGCTCTCAGCTCCTCCCCTCACCCATAATGCCCTGCTCTCCCTACATGACCTCAGATCGAGTTTGCCAACAGCATGAACACCCTGAAAAGGGTAACACATCATATGCAGGAAACTGAAAAGGCCAGGGGGATAGGAGGGCGGGATAGTTGCAGACAAATGAATACACCTACTCAGATGGAACGTTATGGTGAGTACATAACTTCTAAATCTGAAGTAGGAGATTCATTTGTCTGCAACCTGTGGGACAGAGTCCCCAGCTACCTGAACCTTGGGCGGCCATCATGGAAGGATATTCCGGAGCACCGGAGCCAAAGGATGCTCTACCCTAGATGTAAGATCCAACTTGTAGTGGGAAATAAATGTATGAGATGAAGCCCAAGTGGCTGCTGCACAAATGTCATCTAGAGGAATCCTAGCCTTAAAGGCGGCCGAGGTAGAGACTGACCGGGTTGAATGGGCATGTACACCCTCCGGTGCGGGCCTTCCAGAAGCTTGATAAGCCAATAAGATACATTGTGAAATCCAGCGAGATAATGAGACTTTAGAAATTGGCTTGCCCAAATTAAATTTAGCAAAGGAAATGAACAACTGGTCGGATTGCCTATGACCAGCCGTCCTGTTTAGATAAAATCTAAGTTGCCTGTGAACATCTAAGGAATGAAGCTTGTATTCACCCTTGTTTTGATATTTGGGAAAGAAAACAGGGAGGTTAAAGGTTAAAATTCATAATAAAGAAAACAGTTAAACAGTTATACATACTCTGACCATCAGACTCAATATAAGCACAGCAGAGTACTAGGGGAGAATGGAAGCCCATCTCACAGAGAAGTGACTGTGTTCACAGTCCTCTACTACATTTGTTAAAAGGATCATGGTGAAGCAATTGCAAGACTGGGAGAGTATGAGACGTTATATTCACAGCTCCCACACTGCAGTTGGATGATTTAAAGAGTGTCCCCCACAAGACAGCCAATACAAATCCCACTGTTTCTTCAAAATGGATGTTCAACTTGAAGTGCTTATAAAATGCATGCATGCATATTCAAGTAAAACTTCACAATACTTTGGTCAGATACATTTTTTAAAAAGGCTGCAGTGAATAAATTTGCCTCTGTGTGGTGAATGAATTTCTCTTAATCTAGTAATTTACCCTTTTTTCCTTTTCTGCAGTCGGCTAGCAAAAAGTTCTTCACCCTTTGGATTTCCATAGACAGCTGAAATTTTGTTTGAGTAAGACTAAGGCTGTTTGCAAATCTGAGCAGCTTTCTGTTGCTTTTCATCTCAAGTCTCTTAAGTTTGGCGGTTTCTAAGCAAGCCATATCCTCCTGAATCTCTTGTTATTCTTTTCATAGTAAAGGTTTTCTGCCTCTGTAAAGGCCCATTCTACTAGAGGTGTTGCTTCTTCAGCTGCTTTTTTCAAAGGCTTGGATACCAATTTCATCCTTGACGCTGCTGTTGGACGTCTGACCATACTTTCACTAAGCATTACAAGTTGGATGTTGTTTCCAGACTAAGAGCTGGGTTTGCCAGAGCTGTCCTGCATAAGTTTCTAGAGGGCTCCTCTGTGGCTTCCTCCTCCCAAGATGTCCTTCAAGAATGCAACTGCAGTCATAACATATGGGTTGTCCTGCCTCAGGCAGCCCTCGGTCGGCCGGATTCCAAAGTCTGAGTCCGACGTCGGCTGATGTCGCATTTCTCTCTCGACGTCAGAGCGGCTGGAGTATATAAGCATCAGCCGACGCCATTTTCTTCAGTCTTTCTTGCCGCGCGGTGCCCGAAGCAGAAGCAGTTCGCAAGTGCCGGTCGGTCAGCTCCTGTATTCTTCGAATCCGAAGTCATCAAAAAAGCTAAGTACCCTGTTGGGGACCTTTTCTTGCCTCAGCCGATGTCAGAAATTACTGAAAAAGTTAACAATTGTCTGTCTTGTGGTAAACAAATACCTCATAAGGATTTCCACTCTTACTGTCTTCCTTGCCTTGGCCCAGACCACGACGTCTCGGCCTGTGTCGCCTGTGCTCGCTTCAATAAGCGCACTCTCAGGCGCCGGGCGGTGTTCGCTGAAGACTTTTTCGGCGAAAAATTTGCTTATACAATGCCATCGGAACTTCCGACATCGCAAACTCCCAAGAAACGAAAAGACCGGGACCGACATTCTCGGCCCGCGTCTACCACCGACTCCACGCCAAAACCTACCGCGAGTGCTCCGGTTCCCCCTGAGACGGTTATTCCACCGCTCCGAACCGAAGACACTGCATTACCGACGACTCCGAGACCGGATACCACTCCGACGCCAGTTATAGATTTTCCTCCGGATACTGAAACCGAGGAAATGCCCGAGACCATTGCTGTAGATAAGGTCACTCCTGCACGTGGAGCTGCTAGGCTTCCTATGGCCATGTCTATTAAGGCCTACAGTCGTGCTAAGGCAGCCAGCAAGACCAAGCACCTTGCTGCTAAAACCTTACCTCAGCCTACTCCTGAGACACAAATCATGACTATGGCCGCAGACTTAATTTCCATGATTAGAGGTTCACAGGCCCATCCTGAGAGAGGATCCCAGCCTCCTTCTGATAAGAGGCCCCGGGTTGAACCCTCTGACCCTATCCCTTCAGATGTAGATTCTGAGGACTCTGTCCACTCTGATGGCCAGGAAGAGCTCTTCCAGACCTATGAGGACTCGGATGCAGAGGATTCCATCCCCTCGGCCTCCCCTCCTGAGGATATTTCTTTTGGGGAAGTTCTGCATACCATGAGGGAACATTTCAAGTGGCAAGGCCAGGAATATTCTGATTCCAGAAAGCCTTCAACCTTCCTTAAAAGCCCCAGCACAGGCCCTTAGCTATTCCTCCTGTGCTTGATGTTTTGGATGATCTATATTCTGACTCCAGTGTTACCCCTGATTCTCTTCCTCCTGCTCCAGCCAAGCCAGACAGATATTACAGGGTCCCTGAAACACATTCCCATTTATTCAGGGCCCATGCTGTTGATTTAGAAACTATTTCTCAGGGACCTAAAGGTGTTTCAGCTTCCACCTCTAAAATCCCTTGCCTTCCAACAGGAAGCTAGGTCATTAGAGAGATGGGGAAAAAAGGTCTACACCTCCACTACTTTATCTATGAGAGCTCTGAATTGCCTCTTTCATATGTTACAATATCAGGATTACCTGTTAGATGATTTACAGAAAACATTGGCCTCTCCTGATCCTTTAGACAGGAAGTCCTTGCAGGAAGCTGTACATAATTCTCAGCAAGTCAGCAATCACTTCCTGCAGTGTGGATATGATGCATTGGAAGCTTCATGTAGGGCAGCTATGACAGGGGCAGTCATTCGTAGACATGCATGGTTAAAAGAACAACCTCTACCAGATCATGTTAAGGCAAAACTTCTGGATGCACCCTTGGAAAAGAACAAGCTTTTTGGTGCTAATGCTAAAGATGTGTTAAAGTCCATCGAGGAAAAAGCAAAATCAGTTCAGACGGTCAAAGATTTCCTCCAGGTTCAGCCCCCCAGATTCAGCAGGAATTGGCCTTCAAAAAACTGGTCCTTTCCTAATCCTGAAAAATTTCAAAGGGGTAAAAACAGGCGTGGCCGAGGAAGAGGACAATACAGAGGTCCTTACAGGGGACGACAATGGCAGCCAGCAAACCAAAGAAGTGACACAGGGGTCTCCCCTGCCCCACAGGCACAATCTCAATGACTTTCCTCTACGTCCGCTGACCAAGGAGCAAATAAAAGCTCCCTTGGGTGGAAAATTATCTCTGTTTTCAGACAATTGGCACAGATTGACAAAGGACAAATGGATTTTGGACATTATAGATCAAGGTTACAGGTTCCATTTTCACACCTTACCAAGAAAACAAGGCATGCCAAACCTACTACAAAACCAGAGGGCAGAGGCTATCAAGCAAATTTCTCTGCTTGCTCAGATCAAAGCAATAGAAAGAGTTCCACAACAAGAACAAGGCCAGGGGTTTTACTCAAGACTGTTCCTTGTTCCAAGAAAAGAAACTCAATGGAGACCAATACTGGATTTGTCCGCATTAAACACTTTTCTCATAGTACCAAAGTTCAAAATGCTGACTCTACAGCAACTCCTTCCCATGCTGGGCAAGGGGTCTTGGCTGGTTACTCTGGACCTCAAGGAGGCATACCTGCATGTCCCTATCAGACACAGTTGCAGAAGATACCTCAGATTTATTGCAGGGCCAGAGCATTATCAATTCTCAGCATTGCCATTTGGCTTATCTACTGCGCCCAGAGTATTCACAAAATGCCTGGCTTCAGTAATTGCTCATTGCAGGCTCCAGGGGATCCAAATTTACCCGTACCTGGACGACTGCCTCATACAAGCGGACGACAAATTGATGTTGACAAAAAACTTGAACTATGTCATACAATTACTTCAGGCTCTGGGATACACAGTCAACTTCCAAAAGTCAAGACTTCAACCATCCCAGCAAATAACCTTCTTAGGAGCCAATCTAGACACAGCCTCTCAAATGGCTTACCTGACAGAAGACAAGCAAGAGAAGTTAACTCAATATTTCAAAGGTTTGGCAAAACTCACCCAGATGACTGCAAGGAGATTCCTACAGGCCCTGGGTTACATGGCATCCTGCATTCTCCTGGTTCCATTAGCAAGACTACACGAGAAAGCTTCAATGGTACCTAAAAAGCCTATGGTCTCAGCACAGCAACAACTTAGAGGCAACCATACCACTCATTCCATGCCTACAAAAGGAATTCCTATGGTGGGCCTCGGTAAGCCAGGCAAACACAGGTATGTCATTCAAAAAACCTCAGATAACACAGACCATGACCACAGACGCCTCAGACCTTGGATGGGGGGCGCACATGGAAGGCAGATGTATACAAGGACAATGGTCTCCAAAGGAAACACATCTGCATATAAACCAAAAGGAAATGCAGGCAGTAATGCATGCCATCGAGGCCTTTCGACAACAAATTCAGCAAGGCCATTTATTGATACGGACAGACAACACCACTGTGATGTGGTATATAAACAAGCAAGGGGGCACCCATTCTTACCCCCTTTGCAGACTGACAATGAATCTTTGGGAAAAATCACTGAGCCTAAACATACAGTTACAATCCCAGTTTGTTCCAGGCAAAGACAATGTGCTGGCGGACAGCCTAAGCAGGAATTTCATAAATCCACACGAGTGGAGGTTACATCCGAAGATCTTCACACAACTCACCTCGACATGGGGCAGGCCAGAAGTAGACCTATTTGCCTCTCACCTCAACCATCAGCTACAAAAATTCTGTTCAAGGACGTACCATCCATAAGCTTGGAAAATAGATGCTCTTTCATTCAACTGGAACTTCCTAAAAATCTATGCATTCCCACCTCTGCCACTGATGACCACAGTATTACTAAAGATCAAAGCAGAGAGACCCAAGGGGATCCTAATAGCTCCAGACTGGCCAAGACAACACTGGTACCCACTACTACAGAGCATATGTCACAACAAGAAGTGGGCCCTTCCACAATGGCCCCTACTTTTGACTCAACACAACTTCAAAACAGTGCATCCAAACCTTCAGACACTGCAGCTAAAAGCCTGGGAGATCCCATGAATAACCTCAATCTATCTCTCTCCAAGGAAGTTCAGCGGATATTAACAGAAGCTCGAAGACCATCCACCAGAAAGTTTTACTTAGCAAAATGGAAGAGATTCAGCATTTGGAATACCAGCAAGGGACATGATGCATCATTATCGAACATCCCACTCATCCTGGAATACGTGGCAGATATGCTACAGAATGGACTCTCATATTCTTCCATAAAGATAATGCTTCAGCTATTTCAGCTAGATATAATACCGATCCGCCTGTGTTTTCTCATCCTTTGCTAAGGCAATTCCTCAGGGGAATCAATAACATTAAGCCACCAAGAAAGGCCCCAGTGCCAGCTTGGGTCCTCAACTTTGTCCTAGAAAAACTGACTCTACCTCCGTTTGAGCCAGCAGCTTCAGTGGACTTACAATTTCTCTCATGGAAGACAGCTTTCCTGTTGGCAATTACCTCAGCAAGAAGGGTTTCAGAACTACAGGCCCTAATGGCAATACCACCGTTCATAATCTTTCACAGAGACAGGGTCTCCTTAAGAACCAACCCTACTTTTATGCCAAAGGTGGTATCTAGGGTTTCTTTAAATCAAGCTATTCATCTGCCTGCTTTCTTCCCCAATCCTGAGAACAAAGGGGAAAGACTGTTACGTACCTTGGACATTCACAGACAACTTCGCTACTACCTGGACAGAACCAAGACCAGTAGGAAGTCTGATCAACTTTTTGTAGCTTACGCCCCTGGAGTACAAGGAAAAGCAATTTCAAAACAGACTATTTCAAAATGGATTGGACATTGCATCAGATTTTGTTATTCCTTCCATGGGAAGAATGTTCCAGCCAATGTCAGACCACACTCCACCAGAGCTACAGCCACCTCTACAGCATTCTTAAGAGGGGTGCCTACAAAGGACATTCTAGAAGCTGCTGCATGGAGCTCCGTGCATACATTCTCCAAACACTACAATCTCCCTCTATACTCCAGATCCAGAGCAGGCTTTGCTTCGGCAATCCTGCAGGGTTTGATTGCCACACCATCTCTCTCCTAGAGCATTCCTCCTCCCCCAGCTAAGCTATGGTATTCTACCCATATGTTATGACTGCAGTTGCATTCTTGAAGGACATAGTACAGTTTTGTACCTACCATAAATGTAGATGTCCGATAGATATGCAACTGCAGTCGGATTTTCCCTCCCTCCATACCCCTCTATGCCTTGGGTCCTCTCCTATCCCTGTTTCTCTTAGCTGGGGATATCTGCTATGGTGTATCTGTTTATTGCTTACTTATTTGTCTGGAATCCTGTTTTTGTCTTCCAATTTGTGATTACAGCCTTCCTTGGAGGGCACCTGGCATCTGGGGCAAGAAACACTGAAGAAAATGGCGTCGGCTGATGCTTATATACTCCAGCCGCTCTGACGTCGGAGAGAAATGCGACATCAGCCGACGTCAGACCCAGACTTTGGAATCCGGCCGACCGAAGGCTGCCTGAGGCAGGACAACCCATATGTTATGACTGCAGTTGCATATCTATCGGACATCTACATTTATGGTAGGTACAAAACTGTACTTTTCCTCTTGAGCTTTTGTACTGTACCTTATGTAAAGGATACTGCAAGATTGATGTGGAAGGACATAGTACAGTTGTGTAAAGTCTTACCATAACAGTAGATGTGTAAAATCTTACCATAACAGTAGATGTCCTTCTCTTTAGTGTTGCATTATTCACTTCCTGCTTCCTCCCCCTTCTACTCTGCCCTATTCCTTCTGTCTTTCTGGCCTGGAATTCTTTTCCTCTTTCTCCTTCTGGATACACACATTACTCCTAGTTCCTAGGAGTGTTTGTTCTTCCTGGGACTTTTCACTTCTGAAGTATGTACATCTTGTATGTCACCTTTATGTGCCACACCTTGAGTGGGGAGCATACATCTGATTTACAACATCTATATATTCCTAAGGCTTTTGGTATACCATCCTAACGGTCTGCCCTTAGCAGGGAATCTCTTATGTAAAGAATACTACAGTTAAGAGAAGAACATCCACTGTTATGGTAAGATTTTATACACAAATGTACTTTCTTCTGACACCTCTTTCTTTGGACATTGTTTGGATTCTTATATTCAGCAGGGCTGTGGATGGAGTTTCTTGTTAAATCAGTCAACTGTAGTTAAATAGGCAACTATATTGACTATGTAGCAAAATGTGTGTGTATTCTTCAATGTTATTTTTGTTTCCCATCACTAACATTGATCTGAGTAATGCATGAACTAAGTACCTGTAGTTTACTGGTTTGTGGTGCCATTGTGTTCTTTGGCAGCAGGCATAGTGATCTGAGTGAAAAAAAAAAAAGTAGCAGTCAGCTGGGTTTATATCGGAACATCAAACACAAACTTCATCGAACAAGCATTATCGAATGCTGAAAACATCGAATCCCTTTCAATGGTAAGTTCAAATGGGGAGATCACACTGTAAGGGTATAGGCAGGGGGTAAGCACCCCTGCACCCTCACACCCCCCGCTACTTAAATATACCAACTCCGAGATCGCACTGCAGTGTAGGAAATGGAAATCTTCCATTTCCGCACTGTAGTGCACCGAAGTGCGATCCCGGGACTGGTATACTAAGTGCCAGGTGTGCATGGGGTGCAGGAGGTCTTGCCCCCATGCATGGAGCAAGTTGTCGTTCATCTGCACTCCACAATTTTTTCCCCACCTTCAATGTTTCATCGTTCAATGATTTCAGTTCAATGCTATCAGCTTCGATGAAGTCTGTGTTCGATGTTGTGATATACATCCAAGTCAACTGTATCAGAAAAGGAAATGGCATTTACCAATTTTAGTAGGACTTACTGCACACCATCTGATATAATAGATATACCTGTTGTATTTACGTTTTTAGTTTAATTCAGAGAACTGTAGCATTGTGTGTGTGAAGGAGTTGACAAACACTGAAGAATATTTTACTAAGAGAGTGGCTGGCCTACAGAAAATTTAGAATGGTAAATGAGTATATGAGACCAGGGTTTTACAAGGGTATGGTGTAAGGACAGGGAAGGCGTCATTGCTCCTCAGACTGAATTGTTTGTTTATTTTTTGCTCCTTGCAAAATTGAGCACTTTGTCTGTCACCACTGCACAACTTGCATTAAATATACCAGTTTATATCTGCTGCACAGCAATTTGTACTTCAGTTATGTGTTTTTTTCTTTCATGCAAGCTATTGTATGTGGTTTGTGACATTTGAAAATTGAAATGAGTTCTTGTTGATTTGTAATTTTGTTCTAATTTTTCTTTATTAGGTGGTATCTCATCTGAAGAACTAATTAAATATGCACACCGGATTAGTGCAAGCAATGCTGTTTGTGCTCCGCTGAATTGGGTACCTGGTAGGTTGATGATTAACAGTTCCAAATATAGTATGTATATCTTGGCACCTGCAAAGTCCTGTGGTTCTCTAACTTGAGTTTATCTCACCTACAGTGCATCAACTCTGACTGTGCTTGGCACTACAGAAGCAATGTATTTTAATTGCGATACTGAATTTATGGCATTCGCCACCACAATTAACAAGCTTAATTAGCTATGGAAAAAATGCATTTAAAGTAAGCAATTAAAGCAAAATGTTGCTTGACTTCTTCAATTAAAAGGACTTTTCTCACATCTAAGAAGTTTACAGTGTATATCTGTAGGCAATTGCTGCCTAGCTTCCCAGCACAGTTGCATTTTACACCTCAACAAGATATTTTTTTCAAATGTGAATGAGATAATTAACAAAAGCACCATTAATGCTATAAGTCATACTGTCTAAAATAAGAAAAGTGGAAGACCTTCAGAAGTACCTGGGAAGGATGAAAAAAATTCTTAACTATTTTGAATAGAATTGTTTCAGAACTGTTTTGACCGTAGTTTGTCTAATGCATATAAATTGTTTTTAACAGTGAACAACAGATCCAATGTTTTATCTATTTTCATTTGTTTCAATCATATGGGTTGTTGGATCTGACCAGCTCCAACCTCCGCAAGGACTGTGAAGCTTCTTCAGACCTAGAGGTCTGACTCCTCCCCTACCCATAATTTCCTTGCCTCCATTCTAGTTGCTGAGATCACATTTGCTGCTTGAAGACAGACAATGGACATGCAAAAGAGCTCTGCATTCTGCATGATGTATCCTTTTGGATTAAAGCTATTCCTCCTCGTCCTACCAAGAGAGTTTTCTCTCTCTTTTTTGTATTCAACATCCTTTCTCCGATTTTTGGCTAGGATAAAGTGTAATATTAGCTTTTAGTTAGTTTCCCTTAGGTTATGGTTGCTCTGTCCCTTTTTCCTTCTAGATGTTTGTTTAAAAAATGGTTATATATATTTGTCTTAGTACTGTTGTCTATTTAGAGTAGTATGGGTGTATTGGGTGTAACCATCACTTTTTCTTTAGGTTCCCCTCAACATGTCTGAATCTTCAGGATACAAAAATTGTTGGAAGTGTGGGAACAAACTTTCACCCCAGGACCCACACTCCAGGTGTGTATATTGCTTAGGCTTTGCACATCTGGATCTGGACTTTCAGTCATGTGCTGTCTTTAGGGCAAGAACCCTTAAGATGGGAAGGGACCATCTTGTTTTGAAGGGGCTTTTTCCAGCACAGACAGGGGCTACTCCTTTTAACCTTTTCTGCATCTTTCTCCAAGAAAGATCATCCTAAACCTAAAGATAAGGGGCAAGAAAAGCATATCATCATACAGTCATAACAGGGAGAAAGAAAAGTGCAAATCCTCAACTAAGTCTGCCAAAAAGTGCTCCCTGGAGCCAACAGGTTCGCTTGGGCCTGACCTGAAAACTGCTCAAAGATCCGCTCTGACAACTCCTCGTCAGATCACCTTCACCAAGAGTCAGATACTCACTGGGACCGGTGAATGCTATATTACACACTCCTATTCTCCAGGGAAGGAGATACTCCCTGTGACGTCCCCTCTCTGGGCTAGTAATCAAGATCCTGAATCTTTACCACTGACACTGGAGAGGGGCATTCACTTGGAATAAAAACAGATACAGTATTTCCAGATGCATCTCTCTGCATCAAGCACAATTTCCCTTAAGAGCGCACAAGGGACACACTCAGTCCGGGGTCTGGGTTTTTCTCTCTCTCTGTCTCTCCCCCTCCCCCTCTCCCTCCCTCTCTCTCTCTCTTTCTTTCTCTCTCCCCCTCACCCCCTCTTTCCCTCTAGGTCCCTAGTCAGACTCCCCACTGACACAGCTGTAGAGTTGAGTCCTCAGCCAAGTGTCCAAACCAAGTCCCTCCAACACTCTATGAAACCAGTGCTTCGTGTCCCTGATGCAAGCAGCTGACACACACACACACACACACACACACACACACACACACACACACACACACACACACACACACACATATACATATACCTAGGAAAGGCAGTCACAGATTTACTAGCTCTGCCCCTTCTGCCCAGACTATAAGGTAGTTACTGCCACCAGACACTCCAAAGCCAGCTACTATAAGGCTCATTTACAAGCGTACTCAGTTGTATTGAGAGAAATTAATATTAGTACAGATGGTAGTGTTTTGACCAATTCTGTAAGGCCTTCAGGAGTGGCTACAAAGTCATCAAAAAGATATGAGTACTCTCAAAGGTTAAAATATTCTCTAAAGGACCAGCCACAAAGTTTAAATATATTTAATAATAAGTAATAAAAGAAAATGAAAACGCTAAATATCTGTTTACCATAAACACCAGAGTTTCAGTCACAGGAAATATTAAAATAACACAGATGAGTAGATTTACACAGATACAGAAAAACAGTACTTAACTAATCTCACTATATTTTCCTGACTGATCTAAAGAATTACTATTCCCTGGTCACTTACTAGAGCAAGAAGTAAGTGAGGGATCCTTCAGTCTCATCTAGTATTAAAAAACATAATTTCACTGATAGATTACAGAATGACATCACATACTTCTGGTCATCTGACTTCTGGTTCCCATGCTACCCCCTTTCCTAGCAACTGACCCAGAATCATGCACATATGTGTCAATAATACACACACACACACACACACACACACACACACACACACACACACACACACACACACACACACACACACACACACACACACACACAGAGTTTTGTTAAGATCTGTTGCAGCTTCTGGAAGTTATAAAACAATAAAACACTTCCACTCTTCCTACATGAGCAAATAAACCATTCTCTGGCACATACATTCCATCTCTGGCTGCAGTCAGAGCTGTAAGATACAGTCTTTATGGCCTACATTAAGTAATTTAATTTCTTACTATTTTTCAAAGTTAGCTGGACTGAGATTAGCTTCTTCTCTTCCAGTATTCTCTGTTAACATGTATAGATTTCCTCAGTTACAACAGTACAGTCTGATACAAGTGTATATTTCTTTTCTGTCCAGGACACACTGTTGATAAATTTTTAACACAAGCAGCTTTACAAATAGATTTTTCAACACAAATGTCTGTACAAATCAGTGTGATATACAAATGGCATGCAGTTCTTTACAATATTCCAGCTAGCTGTGCTGGTATATCTTACACATCCACTGAACTACTACTTCTGGCATAGCTGGCAATACCTCACATTGTCACACTCCCAACCACCACATATTGCATTGTCCACACATTCATCTCAGTCTGACAGAGATGGATGTCGATAGAATGATGAGGATGTTTTTCAGGGGGCAATCCAGTATAAGGTTATCCCAGTTCCATCCCCAGGAAAGGTATCAAGCTCTGGTTATTGTACCACTCCACTGCTTGAATCTATACTAACTTGTCCTTTGGATCTGATGTTATTGAATCTGACTGGAACTGGGGCACCTTTGTTGGCACCAGAGCTACTGGTGACTTCTCTGACACCAATGCCGAATCAAGAGGAGACTGAGTCAAAGTTTCAGCACCAAGTTCTTGGGGGGGGGGAGTCGGCACTCAGATTCTTGGAGTTGTCTCTCCCTCTCGGGGCTTTGGTTCTAGACAACTCAGACATCAGATCAAGTTTAGGGTGGGGGGGGGGTCATCAGTGTCAAGTGTTTCCTTCCTTCCACGGATCGAAGGGTATCTTGGTGACAATGGCAGCTTCAGCCTTTGAGGCTTTTGAAAGGTGTTGTCAGACTACAAAGAAAATGTCTGTCCAACCAGTACAGCTCCACCCAAGCCCCAGCCAGGGTCTGCTTCCTGTCCTCATCTTCTTGTCAAACATGGACAGCCAATGTGAAGGGCTTTTGAGGAGATCTGCTTTCTCAGTTCCCTTTCTGATTCTGAACCCTCTGTTGCTCCCCCAGAAGGTGTTCACAGAAAGCAGACATGCAGATGAAGGCACTTAGATTCTTCTGCAAAGTCATTCACGGAAGGCACTGACTTAGAGGAAGGGGAAGATTCCCCTCACTCCCTCTCTGAAGATGTCACCATTGGTGATATTCTCAAATTAATGAAGTAGAAAGTGGGTGAGTCATCCCAAAACCCTTCACCTGATGAGTCAGTGTTCTTCAAAGCCTTTGGTTCTGGACAAACATCATCCTGAGTGGTACCACCTGTTGACCCCTTTGTCGATCTATTGGCTGAATGAGCATGGAAGTACCTTGTGGTGGTGGAGCCCATCCCCTAAAATGCAGATCACATCTTAGCTGTGCCTAAGGACAGGAAACACTGGAGTAAGGGTCCACTAGTAGATGCTGTGGTGGTAGCAGCAGCTACTAGAAAAGAACTATCAAAAGAGAGTTAGTCTGTTCATCCTCCTAGCAGAGTCTAGGGTGATGGACAGATTTGGGAAGAGGGCCTATGCATCAGCAACTTTTGCCCTTAGACTGCTAAATTGTTTGGCTCATTCAAACAGATTCCAGAGAGACTTGACCAAAGAGATCCCTCTCGAGGGTATTGCCTATGGATATTAAGAAAACAGTGGATTCCCAGCATTCCACTCTGCAGTCCTCCTCTAATGTGACCATGTGCTTGCTCTCCAACACAGCTGATGGCATGGCCAGAGCAGCAGGGACTGGCATTACCATGGGCCACCACACCTGGATGCATCTTTGTGACTTTGCAGAAAGCTTTAAGTTGTCCTTTGTAAATACCCCTTATGATGGTTCAACATTATTTGGACCCAAGGTTAAAGACACACTCTCCAGGAGTCAACAGGATGGTGAGACACTCTCTGCAGTGGGAAGTTTGCTTCTCAACCCCCACAAAGTTCTTTCTCTGGGAACCAGAGATTGGGGAAGACGATGTGGTTCCATAAATCAGATAATTCTTTCCACGACTCCCAAAGTGATAGACCTTCCCGTGGCAGAGGAACAGGCAGTGTTAATGGACGATGCTTTGGAGGCAGAGATGGACTGCATAATCAGGGTTTTCACAGTCCCTTTACCAAGAAAGCCTATCAGCACCCCTGAATGATTGCCCACCTGCTACACTGTTGAGACAGTTGGGGGTGCCTATCTTTGTATTCTCAAGCTTGGCACAGAATAACTTCGGATTTCTGGGTGCTAAAGATAATATCCAGAGGCCGTTCATTATCCGTTTCCCCTTACACCCCTGAAAAAGAAAGTCCACAGTGTTCCATCCAGTCAGTGGGATTTAGCAGCCATAGAAATTTCAAAGCTGCTAAAAAAAGTTATCCAGCATGTCCCCCATGACCAGTTAGACTCCACAGTCTATTTGTGATTCTTTTTAGTGCTAAAGAAAAATTGACAACAGACCCATTTTGGATCTCTGTCACCTAAACCAATTTGTGAAACAGACAAAATTTCAGATGGTTACAGTTCTGTCCATTTTACCTCTGCTGAGGAAGGGCAGTTGTATGTGCTCTATAGATTTCCAAGATGCCCACTATCATGCCAAAATAGCAAAGCAATGTCTTCACGACACTTTCTAATAGCAACGCACATCTTTTTTGCATTTTACCTAAACAACAAATGCAGTAGGTTTTTGCCCTGATCTCTTCACAGTGATGGTCACCAAGGGGCACTGTGGCCCCCACTCTTCCTGTATGCCTTTTTTCCTTTGCCGCTAGTGAACAAAGTAATACAGAAAGCAAGACAGTGCAAGGCAAGGTTCCAATAACTGTGCTGAAAATTTCCAAAGCTTTCCTGAAAGGTACATTTTTACTAAGACCCCCCCCCCCCATTAGAGACTCAGCACCTCCATGGGATGTCACCGTCATGCTTCAAGCTGTGAAGCAGTCTCTATTTGAACCCACAACCACAGCAGATCCAAAAATGTCTTACTCTGAAAACAATCTTCTTAGTGGCAGTGACATCAGCCATATAAATTCCAAGTTGCAGGCTCTTTCTTAAAGCCTCCATATCTGGTATTTTGCAAAGATAAGAGTTTCCCTTAGAGCTAACATAGCCTTTACTCCTAAGGTGGCATCCAAAGTAAATCTCAGTCAGTCCATAAACTTGCCTGTGTTTTTCCCCAGATATTGAAACAAAGGGAGAGTACTTGTTACATATCTTGGATGTCCACAGACAGCTCAGATTGTGCATTCACAGAACAAAACAATTCGGAAGAGCCCATCACACTTGTTCATGTAATTTTCTACACCAAAGTTGGGAATGGCTCTTACTAAGAATACTTTGTCCAGATCTGGTTGTCAGATTGTATCTCCTTTGTCTGTAATAAGAAGAATTTACCCCTACTACGTAAACCAAAAGCTGATTCAACTAGGGCAGATTCTACTTCACCCGCCTTTCACAGAGGACTGTCCACTGATGGCATTCGTGCTGCGGCCACTTGGGCTATGGTACCCACCTTTGTCTCCCACAATAAGCTGGGCACTCAGTCCAGATCACATTTCTCCTTTGGTTCCACCATCTTCAGGAATGTTCTTCCTTGGTACCACCCAGTTTGATAGCTTGGGATTCTGTCCCATACATTTGAAACAGACGGGCGTAGACAACATTGGATACCAAAGATATGTACTTAACATAACTTTAAATCCATGTTGCCTGTTTTTCATCCAGATCAAACTCCCTCCTCCTTGCCGTCTTCCAGATCGTCAGCTTTTGTCTTCGAAGTGATTGAGTGGACTTTTATTCCGTCTGTGCAGTCATGTGAGACTGTACCCAGTGTTCCTCAACAGATTGGGTATAGCTTACTTAGGGCTTCCTTCTGAAGGATGGTGCTGATATCAGACAAAGAGGGAGGGGCAAACTTGCTCTGAGCAACTAAGGTACAGTCCAGGGAGTTACGGATAGGGGAGTAGTTAGAGCTCTGGATCCGAAGAAGCTTCAAAGTCAGTGTTTAAAAACTGTTTGTCTAATGAAGAGATTTTTTTTAAACAGTGAAGAGCAGTTTGACTACAGAAATGACCACGACCATTTTTTAAAAAATTGTGTCCGAGTTTGGTAGTCTTAGAGCTGACCGTGTTAGCCACAGCATTCTACAGATTGCTGTATATTCTTAGACACGGTTGTGTAGTTTTTTTTTAAAGCCTTTATTAAAATGTTACACACACATTAATAGAAAAGAAAGTAAACCATATTAATTTTTATTTACTTACATTATATGTTACATTTTCTTTCTTTATAACAGCTGTCTTTCAGTCCAACATTACATAAACCATTTAATTTCTGCCTTCCCTTAAACCTCATCCTTCCTGAACATTAGTCTACATGTATTGTGCCCACAAATTCCATTTATTTCTATGTATTTTTTCCTTCCCTTTTCAAAATGTCTGTCTTCCAGTTCTTTTATCCTTTTTACAATATTCAGTATTTCTAATATAGCTGGTTTAGATTTTGATTTCAATTTTCTAGTAATTGCTTTTTTTGGCAACCAACAGAAGTAAACTTAATAAGGCCTTACTATGTCTAGACACTTCAAATCCTGTGTCCCAGTGCAAAATATTACTATATTCTAAGTTACAGCTATTTGCTTCCTCAATAACTCTGACAGAGTACTCTGTAGGGAACTGCTAACTCATTACACTCCCCAAAAAAGCATGTTCCCAGTTACATCTTTCTTCCTCATTATATATCTGACATTTGCTCTCTATCTTTGAAGTTTGCTTAGAATATAAACACTTCTTCTTCTTCTTTCGGCTTTTCCCTTTTAGGGGTCGCCACAGCAGATCATCTGTCCGCTCATGATTGGCAGTGGAGTTTTTACAGTGTCGAGTTGCCAGCCCGGCACCCAGCCTTCCACAGAAGGCACATACACATGCACACATTCACACCTAGGGCCAACGTAGAATGTCCAATCCACCTACTGCATGTCTTTGGGATGTGGGAGGAAACCGGAGCACCCGGAGGAAACCCACACAACCACAGGGAGGACATGCAGACTCCGCACAGAAGGCACCCCAGCCGAGAATCGAACCAGAGAACCTCTTGCTGTGAGGCGACAACACTAACCGCTGCACCACTGTGGCCGCCCGCTTAAAATATAAACACTAACAAGCAAAAATCCTAAACCTTATGGATTTTGTTGCATACTTTTGAGCTATACATATCTCCTCTGGCTGATTCTTATAGATCTGATGTTGTTTCTTCATTATTTATTTATTTGGCATTTGAGTACTGGGAAAGTCTGAGTGGGTCCAGGGAGACCCATTTTCATCAGAAGTCATGGGAGAAAAGCTCCATATACATGTAAAAAGAAATATTAATACATAAGTTAAGACAACAAAAGTATGTAGTAAAGCATGTGAAGAACAGAAGAATATTAAGTTACAAGTAGAAATTCTTCCAATAAATAATAATGCATTATTATCGAAGGAAACTAGATTATAAGATACTAGTTATAATTTGATAGTAGTGGCAATCAGTGCAGCACAAGAGAAGAATAACAGAGTAAGTGATGAGAAGGGGATATAGAGCAAGTGGATTAAGTAGGAAAGGAATGAGGGAAACATAAGAACACAGGGGAAGGCGTTAGAGTGAGAAAAGGTGTGTACTTGGAGTGTTAAGGTAGTGGGTTTGGAGAGTACAGAGAGAAGTTTAAATCAGTTACAGATAGTAGGTGAAGAACTAAAAGGTGGAAAGGGGGAAAAGAAGGGAGAAAGGAAAGGAGTATTAGATATTGTGAAAAGGAGCAAGTGGAAAGGGGGAGAAGGGAGAAAGGGAAGGAAAAATAGATATTGTGAAAAGGTAGTGTAGGGTAGTTACAAAAGGATTTAGTGTCAAGTAGGACTAGAGCAGGAACCAGATCTATGCTTTGTTTAAGCATTCCTTTAGAGTGATTTTCAGTGAGCAAAAGTTGATGTTCAATCTAATGTTTGTGGGAAGTTTGTTCCAAGCTTAGGCAGTGGAATAGGAATATAGGGAATATATTTTCCCTTTTCACTTTGAATTATAACCGTCTCCGTGAGAGCGTTAACTGTGTAGTTCTAAAATATCCCTTCAGACAGGTAATCCTAAACCACCTTGTAGTATTGGGAGGATCAACTTATTCCATTTAACTCTTTCCATTCCCAGATAAATTCCTTCAACTCTTTATTAATTATTGTCCTCAGCTCTTCCTCTGGCTGAGGAAAACATGCCTGACCTGTATATAAAACTAAAAATACTAAAAACATTTTGACAGCTTGCATCATATATATATAAATAAGAGCTTCCAGTTTTTCAGTTTTTGTACAATCTTTTGTTTAATCTCTTCCCACATATCGTTAATTACCATAACAGAATTTAATCCATACTTCTAAATACTTTTCTTATCATGTCCCCATAAATCAATCCAATCTGCTCATCCAGCATCCCTGACAGAGCAGTCCGCAGGGAATTTTTAAAGTCTGCCAGCTCATTACACTCCCAGAAATTATGATGTTCTTCGTGTTTCACTGTTGCAGTTATCACATTTGGGTTATCTGTTTGCAGTAGCCCTCAGTCGGTCTGATTATCAACGTCTTGGGTCCTGTGTCTGTTGCTGTCTCATCTTCTGTGATGTCAGGTAGTCAGTGGTATAAAGCATGCAGCCGACGTTGTTACACCAGTCTTTCTTGCTGTGTGGTGCCCGAAGCAGAAGCATTTCGCAAGTGCCGGTTGGCCGACTCCTGAAATTTTCGTTTTCGAGTTTCAGAACCGAAGTCTTCAACTAAAGCTAAGTACTCCATTGGGGAAACTTTTTCTTGCTCTAAATCGATGTCAGTAAAAGTCAATAATTGTATTTCTTGTGAAAAGCAAATACCTCATAAAGATTTTCATTTGTACTGTATTCCTTGCCTAGGCCCTGACCACGACGTACCTCGCTGTCAAGCAACAAACTATTCGTCATCGGTAAATTTATGCTTCTAAATATTTTGGTACTTGGTTCTTTTATCCAGATAAGTCTTCAGTAAGCCATACGACTACCGACATTCTGAAAAAACACAAAGATAAAGACAGAGACAGGAAGCCTAGGTCCAAAGCTGCCGACGATGCTTCTAAGCCAGTCGCCAGTTCGCCAGTACTCAGTGAGGTGCTTTTGCAGCCCCTGATACCTGCTATTTCAGATTCGCAGGCCTCTACTGAGACCCATTTGGAGTCCAATATGCCGCGAGATGCTTCAACTGTGGAACCTGCTGATGTCTCTACCTTGGATGGGTCCGGAGATGCTGTGCAGGCACCGGCTTCTGAGGGTGTACTCAGGCCTACTGACTTGCATATTAAACCAACGCCATCTTCTTCTTCAAGGCCTAAAACTCGAACTATGCCTAGAAAACCAACGCTCAGACCGCATGGTCAGGCCTCTATGCCTAAAAAACAAATGATAAGAATGGCCTTATTACTTTAATCAGGGGAAGCCAACCTTCCCCCTCTAAAAGACCTAAGACTGAATTTGCTTATGATACTTCTGACCAGGATTCTGACATGTCTTTTAAAAAAAAATGTATTTTGTCACTTCATATAACATACTTTCTGATGGGATTATAGCTGTTATAAAATATTATTGGCCTTTCCTGGTAAAGGGAAGACATAAATTAAATAATGTATGGCATGTCCCTTTGATCTCATTTAAAAGAGGCCATAATTTAAAAGACATGTTAGTTCATGCATCTTTTTCTTTACCTGATGTAAATATGGGGAATGAAGTTGCTAGGTTAGGTACTTGGGCTTGTAGAAACTGTTCAGTTTGCTCATATGTGACTAGATTTTTTGATAAAATTAATGGTCTGAAATTCAGACCGGTAACAGAGTCTACCTGTAATCCAGTAGGTATTATTTATGCCCTTAAGTGTCCCTGCAATCTGTTTTATATAGGTGAGAGTAAGAGGTCATTTAAGGTTAGACTGCAGGAACACATTCGAGATATTAAAAATAATAAACTGGAAAGTCCTATTGCCTCCCATTTTAATGTGGTACATGGGGGAGTTTATTCAGATTTGAGAGGTTGTATTCTTGAACAAGTTAAAGCAATGAATATAACTTGTTTAAAAAACAAGTTACTGTTTAAAGAAGCAGTTTTTATTTTGAAGTATAATACTTTGACACCTGGTGGATTAAACCAGGAATGTAATTGGAAATATTTATTGTAAAGAGTTAATGGCATTAGATTGTTTAATTGTTTTAATGTAATTGATGCATCTTTATAAGAGATCCTTTTTTCTACTATTGTTATCTCCTGGAAGGCTTTTTTGCCGTGGCGCTAGAGAGGTTTTTGTGCTTTTAATAAAGGATATATCACTGGTTTCTGTCGTCTGGATAATCTTTGCTTTACTTTTGTGGTTTTGAATCTTGCAGAAGATACCTATGCTTCAAAGCAGGCTACATGCGCTATCAGTTCTCTGCACTGCCCTTTGGCTTTTCTACTGCACCCAGGGTATTCACAAGGTGCCTAGCTCCAGTCATTGCATTTTGCAGTCAAAAAAATATTCAAATATACCTATACCTGGACGATTGTCTAATTCAGGCAGAAAGTCAGGACATACTTTTGAATCATCTGGCATTTGTACAGAAGGTGCTAACTTGTCTGGGCTACACCATAAACGAAAATAAATCACATCTGTTACCTTGTCAACAAATTATATTCCTGGGAGCAAGCTTGAACACAACTTCCCAGATGGCTTTCCTCACGCCAGAGAAACAAATTCATTTGACAACTTACTTCAAACTAATGGCCACAAAAACCCTGCTATCTGCAGGGCAAATACTGCAAACCTTGGGGTTCGTGGCCTCCTGCATTCTACCAATTCCATATGCAAGACTGTATATGAGGAAACTACAATGGTATCTAAAAAGCCTATGGTGTCAACATTCTCAGGACCTAGAAGCAATGATTCCTATCATACCTTGCCTATGGTTAGTTCCTTTGGTGGGCAGAGGCCTGCCACCAAAACAAGGGAATACCATTCACTCTACCCCCTGCCATCCAAACCCTAACAACAGATGCATCAGACTATGCATGGGGGGCTCACCTGGCAGGGAAGTGCATTCAGGGCAAATGGAACCCAAGTCAAATGCACCTGCATATCCATCAAAAAGAAGTGTTAGCTGTACAGAGTGCTCTGACTGCCTTCAAGGATCACATTCTTCCAGGACAATTAATGGTAAGGGCGGACAACACCACTGTTATGTGGTGCATAAACAAGCAGGGGGGTACCCATTCTTATCACCTCTGCATACTAGCCATGACTCCGTGGAACACAGCCTTGAGCTACCAAGTGCATCTACAGGCTCGATTCCTGCCAGGAAAACTAAATGCACTGACAGACTTACTAAGCAGAAGTTTCATGGACCCACACGAGTGGAAACTGGAACCAAAGACTTTCAGCATGTTGATAAACAAATGCAGGAGCCCAGATATAGACCTGTTTGCCTCCCCCTAGAACTATTAATGGGACAAATTCTGCACAAGGACTCCCCACAAACAAGCTTGGAAAGTGGAAGCTCTGTCCTTCAGTTGGAAAAATCTATCAGTTTATTTCTTTCCTCCTTTGCCTGTCCTCTCCAAAGTACTAGTAAAGATCAAACTGGACAAACCAAGGACGATACTGATTGCACCAGACTGGCGACGCCAGCACTGGTACCCCCTCTTGCACAGTTTGTCACTGCTGGCTGCATGGCACCTGCCTCAGACCCCTACCCTGCTGTCACAGCAGGAGAGCCAGATTCTGCACCCTCAGCTTCAAACCTTGAACCTGGCAGCCTGGCTAATTATCTAATCTCTCTGTTACCATCCCTCAGTAAACAAGTGTTGGATGTCATTTTGGAGGCAAGGAGGCCTAGTACTAGAAAATCTTATGCTAAAAAATGGAAAAGATTCTGTGCCTGGAACCAAACTCAAGGGATGGGCACAGCAGCGCCCAATTTACCTCAGATTCTTCAATACTTAACTGAGATACTTCACAAGGGCCTTTCTTTTTCCTCCATCAAAATTCATGCATCAGCCATTTCAGCTCATTACAACACAGAACCTCTCTTCTCTCATCCACTGCTCAAGCAGTTCCTCAGAGGGAACAAAAACTTAAGACCACCCAGGAGAGCCCCAACTCCACCATGGGGACCTTAAGTTTGTATTGGAAAAACTCACTCTTCCTCCTTTTGAGCCAGCTGCAAGTGCAGAGTTAAAATTCCTTTCTTGCAAAACAGCCTTCCTTTTAGCAATTACTTCAGAAAGAAGGGTATCTGAATTACAGGCCCTTATGGCAGTGGAGCCTTTCATCATCTTTCATGCGGACAGGTTATCCCTCAGTAACAATCCCTCCTTCATGCCCAAGGTGGTATCCAGTGTGGCTCTTAATCAGTCCATTCATTTGCCAACCTTCTTTTCTAATCCACAGAACAAAGGGGAATGGATACTGCACTCCCTGCACTCCTTAGATGTGCACAGACAACTTAGATTTTACTTGGACAGGACTAAACCTCAAAGGAAATCTGAACAACTGTTGGTGGCATTTGCTGCAAGGGCAGAGGCAAAGGCGATTTCGAAGCAAACCATTTCTAAATGGATAGGCCATTGCATTCATTTCTGCTATAAGCACCATGGAAAACCTGTCCCACAGGGGATTAGACCCCATTCAACCAGGGCTGCATCTACTTCTGCAGCCTTTCTCAGAGGTGTTCCTACCAGGGACATCCTAGAAGCTGCTACCTGTACATACTTTCACCAAGCATTACCATTTACCAATTTTCTCTAAATCCAGAGCTGGCTTTGTCACTGCAGTCTTGCAGGGCCTTATAGCTGGTCCTAATGCTATCTAAATTCCTCCTCCCATCCTTAGCTTTGGGAATCTACCCAAATGTGATGACTGCAACAGTGAAACATGAAGAACATAGTACAGTTGTGTATACTTACCATAAATGTAGATGTTCGAGTGTATTCACTGTTGCAGTCCTGGTTACCCTCCTTCCAGCCCCCTAACTTCTTTTGGCTATACCTCTACTTTCCTTTACTATGCTTAAAAGCTTTTTGGTGTATTTGCTTTTTTGTTGGAGGTATAACTTTGTATATACATACACATATATATAATTGCTTCCCATTAGGGAGGCACCTGACATCTGGGGCAAGAAAAACTGATGTAATGGCGTCAGCTGTATGCTTTATACCCCCGATTACCATCATTACCCTGATTATATTCATTGTCTGTTTGTGAATTGCTTATCCAGTCTCTCTTCCCAATCCTTTCTAAGCTCCTCTGACTGATTCTTATAGTTATTATGCAGTATTTTATATGCTCTACTAATTATTTCTTTTTTAACTGTAGCTTCTGTTCTAGATTCTATTAAAAACTCTACCAGTGCCTGTCTTTCATTTAAAACACTCTATACTCTGTTATCAATCCTTGATAGGGAAGGAAATCTCTAACTTGCAGTCCAAAAAATTCTTGGCATCTTCTCATTCTGTTGCCTTTCTCTTTGTAGTTATTTGCTCCAAGTACCTTGGTTCCTTTGCCAGTTTTCTCCAATAAATTCCAGCCCCCTTTTGCCTATTATCTGTATCCCTAACTGCAGTCATCCCTACTGGCAGAAACTCTTTTCTCCATCCCCATGCTGGTTTATTTCTTAAAATACTCCCTGCTATTTTATGAATATGATATTCTGTATGATTGTTGTCATTCTTAAGAGTCTGCATCCAAAATCCCAATCTCTCATTTTTTGAGCTTCCCCCTGTATCATCATCATCTCGTTCCACTTTGAATTACAGTTTTCTGCTTGTGCTATGTATAAGTGTCTTAACTGTGGTGCTCTAAAATATTCCCTCAAATTTGGGTAATCCTAGTCCGCCTTGTTGTATTGGAAGAATCATCTTATCTTACTTGACCCTTGCCATCTTCCTCTCCCAGATAAAACCCTTCAGCTCTTTTTCAATTCCTATCCACAGCTTCTTCTCTGGTTGATAAAAGTATGCCTGACCTGTGTACAAGATTAAAGGGACTAAAAACTTTTTAATTACTTGTATTTTAGTATCCATATCCATATAACAACATCTCCAGTTTCTCATTTTTGTATTGTCTTCTATTTAGTCTCTTCCCACATTTCCTTAGCTGCCACAACAGAGTCATTTCTAATCCATACACATAAATACTTCATTTTATCATGTCCCCATAAATATGGATATTGTTAGACCAATTCATGTGTGGGTACACAGTTTACCATTATCAGCTTTGTTTTAGCTTCATTAATTTTGTATCCTGAAAAGATTTGAAACGGTCTTAAAATGGTCCACAAAACTGTAAAGTCGTTTTCTGGTTTTGTCATGTATAAGGTAGTACAAACAGAGCCAGCTTTTCTTGACTACCATACCAATCATATCCTTGAATTTCTGAGTCCCTTATTTTCTTTGCCAATGGTTCTAAATGTAATGCAAACAACAAAGGGAAAAAAGGACACCCCTGCCTTGTTACTCTGCTCAAGTAGAATTTATCAGAGAGGACCCCAACCACTTTAATTTTCACCTTTGATCCCACATATACTTATAATCAACCTTATAATTGTATTAAGGAAAGCAAATGCTTCCATTGCCCTGCTCATTAAGTCCCAGTCTACTCTGTCAGATGCTTTCTCTGCATCAAGACCCACCAATAGCAGTGGTATTTTCTTACATTCTGCTTTTCTCTGGATCATCAATGTTCTGTTAATGTTGTCAAATGTTTGCCTCCCCTCAACAAAACCACACTGATCCATATCTATCAGTTTTGGTATCTCTTTTGCCTTTCTTTTAGCCATTATAGTCATAAACACTTTATATTCATGGTTTAGTATTGAAATGGGCCTGCATGAAGCTGGATCCAATGGATGTTTACCCTCTTTAGATGTTACCGATACCATCGCTTTCTTCCAGGATGCTGGTACTCATTCTCTTAAAATACTGTTAAATAAAACCTTCCAGATATTTATCATTTTAGTTTTCCTCTTAGATTCCAAACTTCCACAGGAATACCATCTATTCCTGGGGGCTAATTGCTTGTACATTACCATTTTTATCTCATCTCCTCCTATCCTGCTAGTAATTGAGCCTCATCTAACTCTAACCTTGGAATATTTAATAGTTCATAAACATTTCCATTTGTACCTTTTCTTGGTTTCCATATTTCGGTGCCTTATACAAACTTTCATAAAATTCCTGTAATATTTCTGATACTTCTACAGGACCTCTTTATCTTTCTTGTTGTAGGCTCCCTAAGCTTGGTAACAGCCCTTTCCACTTTCTGTTGCCTGAGTCGTTGTGCTAAAAGTTTTTGTGCTTTAGAATTATTATCAAAAAACATTTGCTTAACAGCAATCTTTCTAAACTCATGCATATTGTCAACGTTATCCCTTATTTTCTATTTAGCATTCTGCAGTTGTTCCTCTTGTTGTGAGAGATTCCCCCTATTTTGCAATACTTTAACATTTGTCAGCCCCTCTAAATAATTATTTCGTCGTAGCCATATCTTCCTTTCCTTAATTTCCACCCTAGCTTTATACTCCACTTTAATTTTATTTTTCCTACGCCCTAGCTGTTTTTTCAGACAAAAGTTCTTTCATCTGTAATAGCTCCTGAATTATTTCTAAAACCCATTCCTGAAATTTCTCTTTTCAGCAGATAGGTGGGAAAGCACCAGTGTCTCATTTTTATTTCATTACCTTGCGTTTTTATTTTAGTTATTATCGGTGCATAATCTGAAATAGTTACTGGGTGCATTTCAGGACCTTCAATAAAATGCAGATGTTCCTGTGAGATGTAACTTCTGTCTAGCCTAGGCCAGTTTTTGTATCTTGGAGAATAATATTGGCGTTGTTGCCTCACAGCAAGAGGTTCTCCCATTCGATTCTCGGCTTGGGTTGGGAGTGCCTTCTGTGTGGAGTCTGCATGTCCTCCCCGCGGTCGAGTGGGCATTCAAAAGACATGCGTTGAATGGGTGTGCCTTCGTTGAAGGTTGGGCGTTGGGCTGGCAACTCAACACCATAAAAACAACTGCCAATTATTAGCGGACCGGAGTTCTGCTGTGGCGACCCCTAACCGGGAAAAGCCGAAAGACCAACAGCAACAACTCTGAACTCCTAGTACTGAATTCATATCTTCCATGCCAAACATTTTCATAAATTTCTTCAAAAATCTACCCTCCTTTGTTATATTTTCCCTTCTAGGCCCCCTAGTCACATCTTCACTGTTGCTAACCAAATTTCAGTCCCCACCTATAAGTAATATTCCTTGCTGGAAGATGATTATTTCTCCCAGAATTTTCTTAAGCTCCATTATAGCAGTTTTAGGTGGAATTATAGATGGGTGCCAGTGTAATCCTCCTCCCTTGCTAGTAGCCCCTTAACACTACAAATCTGACATTATTATCTTCTATAACTGTTGGAAGTCCTCTTGCAATTAATATAAGTACTCCTGTTTTCTTTTGCCCCAGATATTCTGCTGAATAACCTGCCTGAAAACATTTGATCTGAAGTAGTTAACTTCATTTGTGCAGCAACCTATGAGAATCGGATCTGACCTCGTATCTGAGCCGGCAGTTTTCAACAGCTTTAGATCCAAGCTCCTCCCCCTACCCATAATCCCCTGCCAACCCTGACTGACCCCAGATCTAGTTTGCCGCGGTTTACTTCAGCAGCTTGATCCAGAGTTCCAGGCGTTTTCGTTCTTTTGTGAGAAAAATTTAACTTTTCTACCACTTTTCTTTAACCTTTGGTCTGAGTGTGTGTTTAGGTCCCTTTTTTTTAAACAAAACCTCTCTTAGTTTAAATTATTTTGTTTCTATTTAATCTCTCCCTTCCTTCGTGGTTCCGTCAGGGTTGTGTGTGTGTGTTTGGGGCCTAGTGTGTGTGGTTTACCTTCTAATAGTATGTCTGAGGCCCCAAAAGTGATGTTTTCTAAGTGCACCGAGTGTGGCCATAAGCTGTCCCCAGTGGATGGCCACACTCTGTGTGTGTGTTGTGCCTTGGGGTTGAGCACCTGTCCTCTGGTTGTACCATTTGTGCAGCGTTCAACCCCAGGGCACTCAAGGACCGGAGGTCTAAGCTGATTCTGGCGAGTCTTCTGCCCCCGGACTCTGCTTCTACCTCCGGTCCTCCCATGGCTCCCGCTGCCACTCCTGCTTCCCTCCCCCTGGCCGGGACTCAACCTCCCACCTTATGCCCGGAGGAGAGGGAGGCCAGGAAAGAAAGGAGGAGGGAGAAGCACCACAAACGGCGGGCCGAGGCCTCCACTTCGGCCCCCCCCTGGCTAAGCGGTCTTCTCCCTCCAGGTCTTCTGGGTCTCCTCCTTCTCGGATCCGGTCCCCGTGCTTTTCACCGGGTCCTGAGGAGGAGGAGACCCGATCTTCTTCGAGGCGACATTCCTGCCCCGCCTCGGAGGCCTCGTCGAGATCTACCAGAAGTCTCACGGATGCAGATTTGGACCGGATGATGAGAAGGTTCCTCCAGGCCTAACTGCAGATGGGAGTGCTCCTGCCTCCCCCCCCCCCTCCGGGGGGGGGGGGGAGAGCTCGACCCCCTTCTTTGCCCCGATAGCTCCTTCTCTGTCCCACTTCCCAGGTTCGGAGTGTTCGGAGCCGGGCAGCCTTGGAGCCGGGGGTTTGTCGGTGCCGACACTTCCCTCGAGTCTGTCGGGTCCATTTTCTTCGGATCCGAGCTCTCGGAGCCGAGGGCTAAGCTTCGGATCTGGTGGTATCGGTATGCCTTTGGCTCCATCCAGGTCAGAGCATGCTGGTCCGTCAGATCCGATCACTTCGGCGCCTGCCCCGATCCATCCATTGGATCCAAGGGAGAGTCTGCTTTCGGATCCCAGGGAGAGCAGCTCTCCCTCGGCATTCGACATGGTGGAGAGGGTCCTGTCGAGAGATTCCAGGCCCCCGGCCCTTGCCACGGCTCCACCCTGCACTCCTTCTCAGTTGGGCCCAACTTCCATCACCCAGCCCCAGGGACAGCCTGCTTTGATGTCCCAGGTAGTTCCTTTGGAATAAGACATTGCTGGTGAGACCTCCTCGGACAGCCCCCCCGAGGAGGTTCCTCACAAGCGAAGGTGCAAGAGGAGGCACCTGGAGTCCCCTGAGTCCTTGATTGAGGACACGGATTTGGAGGAAGGGGAAGGCTCCCCAAGATCACCCCCCCGAAGATGTCTCATTTGGTGACATCATGGAGATGCTCAGAATAAAGGGGGGGTGGTCTGCCCCAGAGCCTACCTCGGACAAATCTGTGTTCCTGGAGGCGTTTGAAGCAGGTCCGTCTACATCTTGGGTGTCCCCTCCGGCCGACCCCCTGGTAGACTTGATTACTACCAGGGCGTGGAAGGAGCCGGACACTGTGGAGCCAGTCCCCAAGCGCCCGGACAAGATTCTTAGTCCACCCTCTGAAAAGTCCCACTGGAGTAAGAGTCCCCCTGTAGATGCCATGTTAGTGGCGGCGGCCACCAAGAGGGAACTTGCTCAGGAGAGTCCCTCGGTTCATCCCTCGAGCAAGGAGTCTCGGTCAATGGACCGCCTAGGGAAGCGGGTGTTTAGTTCGGCTACCTTCTCTGTGAGGTCGCTGAGCTACATGGCACATGTGCTCCGACTGCAGCGGGACCTTATCAAAGAGTACGCTGCATCACTCCCCCCCCCCCCCCCCGAGTCCATGTCGGCGGAGGACAAACAATTGCACTCCACCCGGATGGCCACTCTACGATCCATATCTAACACCTCTATGTGGCTTCTGTCTCATGCCATGGAAGGAGCCGCTAGAGCCGGCGGAGCGGGCCTCGTTATGAGACGTCAAGCCTGGCTCCGGCACTGTGATTTCGTGGAACCCTTTAAGGCGCATTTCGCTAATGCCCCTTTTGATGGTTCTGCCCTCTTCGGCAAAACCGTGCGAGATACCTTGGTCCAGAGCGAAAAGGACGGGAAGACGTTGTCTGCCGTTGGAGTCCGCTTCTCTAAGAACCAAAAGGGACAGAATAAGATGTGGTTCTGGAAGTCGCAACAGTCCTGTCCCGCTCCGGACTCCCAGCCCTTCTGCGGCAGAGGAGGGCAGGGTGGACACCACCCTAGAGGCAGAGGGGGCCTGCAGAACTTTGGATCCAGAAAACCCTTTTCGGACCAACCCACGCAACACCCCTGAGGGGTTGCCCGACTACTCCACTCGGGAGGCAGTCTGGGGGCGTTTCTCGAAGCACCCAGCAGCTTGGGAGTCCATCACGACAGACCGCTGGGTGCTTCGCATCATATCCAGAGGATATCTAATTCCATTTTCTCGTTACCCACGCAGCCCCAGATACCTCCCTGATGTCCCACCCGATCAGAGGGAGGCCGCAGCAATGGAAATCCAACATTTGCTGGAAAAAAGAGCCATCCAACACGTCCCCCCAGACCAGTTCGGGTCCGGGTTTTACTCCAGGTTCTTCTTGGTGCCAAAAAAGACATGGGACTTAAGACCAATCCTCGACCTCTCTTCCCTGAACCTGTCAGTAACCAAAGAGAAGTTCCGCATGGTCACTCTTCAATCCATTCTCCCCCTTTTGCGGGAGAACGATTGGATGTGCTCTGTAGACCTCAAGGATGCATACTACCACATTCTGCTGGACAGGCGATCCAGGAGGTTCCTTCGCTTCCGGCTGGGAGCTAGTCATTTCCAGTTCGGGGTCCTCCCCTTTGGTCTCACCACAGCCCCCAGGGTGTTCACCAAAGTGTTAGCAGTGATAGTGGACCACCTGAGACTCCAGGGAATTCAGGTCTTCCCGTACCTGGACGACTGGCTCCAGAACGCCCCGACAAGGCATCTACTCTGTGCAGCCAGAAACTACTTTCTTCGTCTAGCTCCCCAGCTGGGGATCACTATCAACATAGAGAAGTAGTCTCTTACTCCGACTCAGACTATAGACTTCATAGGGGCCAGATTGGACACAAACAAACTCCTAGCTTTCTTGACCATAGACCATCTACTATCCCTGAGGCTACACGTGCAGGCCATTCTGCAATCTCCAGCTCCTCCGGCGGAATTGGTCCTGAGGGCTCTTGGCTTGATGGCGGCAGCAATCAACCTATTGCCAATGGCACGTTTGAACATGAGGGTCTTACAATGGACCCTTCAGGTCCAGTGGTCTTTTCTTCACTATCCTCTGAGCCATCCCGTTCCACTCAGCAGGGCTTGCAAGAGGGCCCACGCCCCTTTTCTATGACCCCTCCATTAGCCACCGTGATCATGGACGCCTCCCGCCTCGGGTTGGGGGGGACATTTGTTCGGGCAGGACAGTCCAAGGCACGTGGGACCTCACGGAGACCTCACTGCATATCAACGTCCTAGAGATGAGGGCAGTGCTGTTAGTGTTGCAAGCACTTCAGGACCTTCTTCCTGTAGGAACGATTGCGATTCAGACGGACAATATGTTGGTTGTCTGGTACATCAACAAACAGGGGAACCAGGTCTTACCCACTCTGTCGAGAGGCCATGAGGGTGTGGGATTGGGCGATCTCCACCAACCGCTTTCTCATAGCAACACACATTCTGGGATGGCCCAACATCCTAGCGGACAAACTAAGTCGCACCATCCTGTTACCATACGAGTGGTCTCTGAATCCCGAGATAGCGAATCGGATCTTCGCCAAATGGGGTCAACCCTGTTGCGATCTCTTTGCCTCTCCCTCGAACACAAAATGTTACAACTACTTCGCTCTCATTTCCCCCTCCGGGGAACCCCCGAGAGACGCTTTGGTGCATGCTTGGCCTACCGGTCTTCTTTATGCTTACCCTCCTCTGATGCTGAAGTTTCTTCAGAAAGCCAGTCGGTTGGGGAGCAGGATTATCCTCATTGCCCCGTTTTGGCCTCGTCAAACCTGGTTCCCTTACCTTTGGTCTCATCTGTTGAATCCTCCTTGGATTCTGGATCCCCGTCCGGATCTAATATCCCACTCCCTAGATCTCCCAGTCCCGAATCTGGACAACCTCGAGCTCACAGCTTGGCTGCTCCAGTTCCACTCATAGCTAGGACTCCCGGTATCTCTTCCCCAGTTAAAACCATTTTAGTAGCAGCGCACAAGCCTTCTACTAGAAAGATCTATAGCAGCAAATGGAAATGTTTCTCCATTTGGGCGGAACGCAAAAATTTGGATCCTTTTACAGCTCCTTTGCCCGCTGTATTAGACTTTCTGTTAAGACTGTTTCATCAGGGGGCTAGCTCCTCCACAGTCAAGGTTCAACTAGCAGCTATCTCTCATTATCACGTGGGAAATGAATTGGGCCCTTTGATCACCACAAAATTGTGTAAGACCTTTTTGAAGGGTACCTTTCTGATCAGACCTCCAGTGAAGGATGTAATCCCTCCTTCGGATTTAACGCTGGTGCTTCAGGCCTTGACAGCTCCCCCGTTTGAGCCTGCAGCTTCTGTAGATCTTAAATACTTGTCATGGAAAACGGCTTTTCTTGTCGCTATCACCTTGGCTCGAAGGTCTCTGAACTACAGGCCCTCTGTGTAAAACCCCCATACTTGACCTTTCACAAGGATAGAGTTTACCTCAGGACCAGTCCCTCCTTTCTTCCCAAGGTTGCCTCTGAGTCAAATATTAACCAGTCCATCAACCTGCCGGTCTTTTTTCATAATTACCATAACAAAGGGGAATACAAACTACACTCACTGGATGTGCATAGACAACTTCGCTTCTACATCCACAGGACATCTGATCATAGGAAATCCGACCAGCTGTTCGTCTCCTTTGCCAAATTTAACTTGGGTAAACCTGTGTCTAAAGTCACACTGTCTAGATGGATTTCAAAGTGTATCCTTTTAGCATATGAAAGTTCGGGCAGGCCGGCACCTCAGGGAGTCCATGCCCACTCTACTCGATCTATCTCTACCTCTGCGGCTTTTAGAGCTAGAGTCTCTTTGGATGATATTTGCTCGGCAGCCACTTGGGCTTCACCTCATACTTTTATCAATCACTACAAATTAGACATTATCTCCAGAGGGAGAGCATCCTTTTGCTCTTCAGTGCTACAGAACATCCTTCCATGAAGGCCGCCCAAGATTCAGGTAGCTGGGGACTCTGTCCCATAGGTTGCTGCACAAATGAAGTTAACTACTTCAGATTAAGAAGTTATGTAGTCACCATAATGTTCCATCTGAGTAGGTAAACTTCATTTGTCAGCAACCGTCCCCCCCTCCTGCCCCCTCACTTGCGAATGTCTTCATAATCAGGTCCATGGGTTTTACCCACTTTATCTTGAGATTAATAATTTTATAGCAGTTTCTGCTGTTGGGAAAACTTGATCTGAGGTCAGTCAGGGTTGGCAGGGGATTATGGGTAGGAGGAGGAGCTTGGAGCTCGGATCTAAAGCTGTTGAAAACTGCCGGCTCAGATCCGAGGTCGGATCCGATTCACATAGGTTGCTGACAAATTAAGTTTACCTACTCAGATGGAACGTTATGGTGAGTACATAACTCCTTATTTATTAAATTTACTTGTTCATTTCTTTCCAGGTATGTCTCCTGTAGCATAACTATTTGCAGTCTACATTTTTTAATATAGTTCACTACTCTTTCTTTTTTGTACTTATCTGTAAGACCATTTAGATTGAAAGACATTGAAGATAGCATCATTTTCTTATATAGTTATTACCACCTTTTATGTATAACTGCTTTATTAAACATCTAATTCCAGCTTTTATGTTGCATGCATATACAGTTTGGCAGGTTGATCTTTTATACAGCTGTTTCTTGTCATATTCATTTGAGCCTATGTCACAACTTACAGAATGTTTTGTTTAATTGAAAGCCCTCAAAAAAAAAAAAAAACAACCCTCCCCAATAGCACACAAAACTATGTACATTTTCAAATGTTGAAGTTTTTGCTTCCTAATAAGAACAAAAGTTCTAAACTGATAGCCACACAGTCAGCCTAGAGTTAACCAAAGAGAAAGGTTAGTAATGTTAAGACGCATGGTACAGCCTGTGCTTTTAGTAAGTGCTGTCTGGCTTTGCTTTATCTGTATAGCTCTAGTTTTGTTGTGTTCTTGAGCTACCTGTACAGCGTTAACCTCTGACTTGGTTAAGTGTTGGGTTTTGTAGTGTGTGCTGTTTCTGGTGATTTTAGACCTATTTTTCATATAGCTAGTGTAGGTGTGTAGTCTACTGTTCTTGGCTAAGGTTGTGTACATGTCTGAGAAGCCTGGTTGTAAGAAATGCGCTTCTTGTAGACATAAAATCGCAAATTCTGATGCTCACAAGAAGTGCGTTTATTGCCTGGTGCTAGAACATCTCAAGTTAGCCTGCGAGATATGCGTCTCATTTAACACCATACCCCTTTCCATCTGGCACAATAAGTTAGTAATTAAAGGCTTATTTCCATCCTCTTTTTCTTCTCCTAGGACTCATGCCTCCTCTAAATCTCATCAAGGCTCCTCAGAATCTGAGAAACTAGCCCTACAGAAGTCTCCTAGGCACTCATTGAAGTCGCCTGAAAAACATAGACTTTGGATCCGAAGATGTTCACACCTCCCTGGGATCCACAGGCCTCATCAGATCTAACAGGCATGATTTTCATCTGTAGCTTTCCTGTGCCATCCACTTCCTACTGGGATCCTGGACCCTTGAATGAGACAGCTAGGAGCCAGTCACTATAATATGCTTTGAAACCTTTTTCTTCAGCCCTACCTGCTAAATTATTTTAAACCCCAGGGAAACATTCCATACCAGCATCTGTTGCATCATTCAGATCTTCTAGGAGCTTGACAGAGGCACATATGGACAAGATGATGCAGAGATTCATTAGGGCTCAGATCCAGATGGGGTTCCTGCCAGCTCCGTCCCCTCCTGGATCCATGAACACACCTGCCCAACAGATACAATCTCTTTCTCCAGTCTGACCTGTGGTTTCAGAGCATTTTTGAACGAAGGTGGGTTTCTGATCCAAGAGGTCGGCGCCGGATCTAATGGGTTTGGTTTGGCAACTACTTTGTTGGATCCTTCTATTCCATTCTGTGCCTCAGCCCTGGACAGCTCTGGTCCAGTTGTCTTTGGAGGGCTTGGATATGGGGTTGGCCACGGCCTCCCTTCTTCGGCTCCGAAGAAGGGGGGCGGAGAAGTTTCCCAGGGTCCATCTACTTTCCAGATAGTAGAAAAGGCTTTTGCTCTGACTAGAGAACCTTCTTCTCTAGTCTTGGATGCTGTCCTTCGCCCTTCGTCTGGTCCAAGCTCTGACTCCATCATCTCTTCTCCTCAGGGTCAGCCAGCTCAGGGAAGCCTCCACAGGTGTTCCCCCAGAGGTATAATCCCTCTCTTCTGAAGTATCTCCCGAGCACCCTGCGGAAGAGGATCCTTGGATGAGAATGTGTAAGAGGAGGCACGTAGACTCCCCTTTGGAGTCTCTCACAGAAGACACAGATTTTGATGAGGGAGAAGGATCCCCCAATCACCACCTGACGATGTCTCCTTTGGGGACATCCTGGAAATCCTCAAACAGAAAGGTGGCTGGTCTTCCCAAACTCCTTATTCAGAGGAATCTGTGTTCCTGGAGGCTTTCAGGCCTAGCCCATCTACATCTTGGGTGACCACACCACCACTACCCCCCCCCGGTGGGTGAACTTATTGACCCGGTTTCCCACCAGAGTTGGAAGGAGATGGACGCTATCAAGCCCACCCCCACGCATCCAGATACGTTTTTGGTTTCCCCTTCAGAAAGGGAATCTCAGTTGATGCCGAAGTTGTGGGAGCAGCCACTAAGAAGGAACTAGCAGAGCAAAACTCTTCTGTCCATCCACCGAACAGGAAGTCCAGAGCGATGGAAAGATTTGGAATACCCATGTACTCCTCAGCCACATTCGCACTGAGGTCATTTAATTACCTGGCACATTTTACTTGCCTACAGAGAGAGTTGATCAAGGTGATTTCAAACTCTCTCTCTCTGAGTCCATGTCCGCGGAGGATCTCAAGAAAGTTTCTCCTCAGCTGGCTATTCTTTAATCCATTGCCAAGTCACCGATGAGGCTGATCTCCCATACAGCAGAGGGCATCCCATGAGCAGCCCATTCAGGCATAGCCATTAGGAGACATACCTGGATGAAGCTATGCAACTTCTCGGAACCCTTTAAGGCATCTTTGTTAACGCCCCCTTTGATGGCTCCTCCTTGTTCGAGCCATCAGTGAAGGATACGCTTACCCACAGCGAGCAGGAAGGAAAGACCGTGTCTGCCGTGGGAGTCATGTTTTCTACCCCTCAAGGTACCTTTACTAGGAATCAGCGAGGTGGTAAGAAAAAGTGGTTCCAGAAATCTTAGGGCAGGAATACTTCCTCCAGAGGCAGAGGAGGAGGCTTTAATGGCAGATGTTGCCGCAGAGGCAGAGAAAGTCCGCAAAACTAGGGATTTAGAGACTCCTCCTCTGATAGGTCCTAGCAGCACTCCTGAAGCGCTGCCCTACTGTCCACCTCTGGAGACAGTTGGAGGTCATGTTTCTGTGCACCTGGATGTCAAATATCTCAAAAAATGCATGGGTGCGAAGTATAATATCCAGAGGTTTCTACATACCCTTTTCCCTTCCACCTCCTGTTCCAAGGAGAAAACCCTCTGACATTCCACCCAGTCAGCGGAAATATGCAGCTCAAGAGATTCAAAAGCTGCTAAAAAGAGTCATATCCAGGAGGTCCCAGCTGAACAAATAGGATTTGGAACTTACTCCCAGTTCTTTTTAGTGCCAAAGAAAATGAGGGGACCTGAGACTAATTCTGGGTCTAAGCAGTCTGAATCATTAAGTAAAGAAGTCAGAGTTATGAATGGCTATGGTTTAGTTCATCCTGCCTCTTCTGCACAAGGACAATTACATGTGCTCTATAGATCTCCAGGATGTGTACTATCATATCAAAATCGGCATGTGCTCCAGGAGACGCTTGTGCTTTCAGCTGGGAGCCAATCACTACCAATTCAGAGCACTTGCCCTTTGGACTCGCCACAGACCCAGGTTGTTCACCAAATGCATGGCAGTTGTGGCAGCTCACTTGAGACTCGGAGAATTTCAAGTGTTTCCATATCTCAATGATTGGCTCCTCGCTGCTCCAACCAAGCATCAACTTCTACAAGCCAGGGATTATTTGCTTCAGATCTCCAACTGCCTGGGCATTACAATAATCCTTGACAAATCAAAGCTGACACCTTTACAGACTCTGGAATTTATAGGAAGTCAACTGGATACAACAACTCAAGTGACATCATAACCTCTTCACATCACATCATTGAGAAGGTGCGGGACATATTGTCTCATCCATCCCCTCCAGCAAAACTAGTGTTACAAGATGTTGGGTCAGTGTCAGCTGATATCCCTCTAGGTCCTCTTTGCATCTTTATGTAAATCCTTCAATGGACACTGATGGTTCAGTGGTCCATTCTTTACCAGCCTCTATCATTTCCCATAAAACTCACTCCAGTTTGCAAGCGTCATGCTCGCTGGTGGATCTACTCAGACAACCTCTTTCTGGGCAGACCATTCTGTCTTTCTTCCCCCATAGCCACAGTGACCACGGATGTGTCTCAACTGGGGTGGACCAAGTTGCATATCAGTCTTAGAGATTAGAACAGTCCTCCTAATGTTGCAAGTCTTTCAGGACATTCTCTCTCTCTAGGGACTATTGCAGTTCATATGGACAACATGCCAGTAGTCTGGTACGTCAACAAACGTGGAGGAACCAATTCCTACCTGTTGTGCAGAGAGACCATGAGGGTCTGGGAATGGGCGATCTCTTCAGACCGCTTTCTTTTTGCAGTGCACATCCAGGGAAAAAACAACTAGCTGGCAGACATTTAGCAGGCCCATTCTGATTCCTCACGAGTGGTCCCTCAATCAGACAATAGCGAATATGATCTTCAGCCAGTGGGGCCAGCCTTGCTATAACCTATTTGGTTCTCCCCTCAACAAGTGCAGCAAGTACTTCACTCTTGATCCCCCCCTCCGGGGGGGAGTCACCGAGGGATGCTCTGATTCACGATTGGCCCCCAGGTCTCCCCTACTCCTAGACCCTCTTCCTGTGATTCCAAGGTTCCTACAGAAAGTAAGCAGGCTGAAGAGCTCGGCCATCCTCATTGCCCCCTTCTGGCCTCGACAGGGTTGGTTCCCCTTCTCCTGGTCTCACGTGAGATATCCTCCATGGATACTGGAACCCACTCAGGATCTCCTGTGTCATGCATCAGGAATTCCACATCCCAATTTTCATGCCCTCAAGTTGACCACATGGTTTCTCCACTTCCAGTGATAGATGGTCAAGGCTTGCTTCCCCAGTCAGCGACATTATTTTCGCCTCTCAGAAAGCATCCACCAAAAAAGTTTACAGAAGCAAATGGAAGATATTTTCTACTTGAGCTTCCATTCAAAATATCAACCCTTTTTCAGACCCTACTTTGGCCATTCTCCTCTTTCTCACTAACCTTTTTAAGAAAGGAGCTAGTTATTTGACTGTTAAACTTCAGTTGGCAGCTATTTCCTGCAGGAATTGAATCCTTATCTCTGGCATCTTCCAGATTGTGTAAAGCTTTCATGAAGGAAGTCTTCATCCTTAGACCTCCAATTAAAGATCCCTCTCCTCCTTGGGATTTGATGGTGGCTCTTCAAGGGTTAACTCAAAAACTCTTTCAACTGGCGAACAGATGTGATATGAAGTTTTTTTTTTTTTTCTTGGAAGATGATATTTTCAGTAGCCATCAAAGTCTTCTGTCCCTTCCTGAAAGTTTCTTCTTAGCAGGAAGTATTAACACACCTAGTCTTGGTACACCTGCATCAGTCTGTGGCCATAAGAAGGGTACCCCTGCAGGAGAAAAGAAAGGGTTCTTTCGTATACTATTTCTGAACCAGGGAAGGATGACTCTTGCAGTCCCAATTCACATTATTCAGGCTATACTAATATGTGAAGGTAGCCAAGTTGAAGATGCTAAGACTGCAAGCACTGCTTCTGCTGTTTTCTCCAGAGGCCATTTAAACGACTGTAGATTAATTGGATGTGTACCTGCACATACTTATCCATAAGAACCATAAATAGTATCTGAGAATCAGAACTAGGTGTAGGTATTTTCAGTTCACTTCCCTCCCTTTGTTGTGCAATCTGTACCTAGAAAGTGTTTAGCATATGGTTAACACCAGTGTGTGCTCATCTTTGGATCACATTTACCCCAAACTGCATGACTGTTTCATTCAGGGGGCCTCATTTGAGGAGAAGTGCAGTGTGCCATGAGTTAGTTTATGTTTCCTCTCCAGCCTGAGTTTGCCTTTAACCTCCCCAAATCAAGATTTATACCAGGAAGGACAGAAATTCTCCCAGGAGTCTTGTAAACACAGCAAAACAAGCTGATGTTCTTCCTGTTTCACTGTTGCAGTCATTACATTTGGGTAATCTGCTGGCAGGTTGCCCTCAGTCGGCCTGAATAACAAAGTCTTGGGTCCTGCGTTGGTTGCTGTCTCCACTTCCATGACGTCAGGTCTATAAAACATGCAGCCAACGCCATTTTATTCTGTCTTTCTTGTCGCGCAGTGCCTGAAGCAGAAGCAGTTCGCAAGTTCCGGTCGGCTGACTCCTGAAATTTTCATATTTGAGTTTCAGAACCGAAGTCTTCAAACTAAAGCTAAGTACCCCGTTGGGGAAACTTTTTCTTGCTCCTTACCGATGTCAGTAAAAGTTAATAATTGCATTACTTGTGGGAAGCAAATACCTCATAAGGATTTTCATTTGTACTGTATTCCGTGCCTAGGCCCAGATCACAATGTGCCTTGCTGTCGGTTTTGTGCTAGATTTAACCAACGCACTATTAAGCGTCGGTATATTTTTGCGTCTAAATATTTTGGTTCAAGATTTAATTAACCTGAAATGTCATTGGTTAGCAATTTGACTACCGGAGTTTATAAAAAACGCAAAGAAAAAGACAGAGACAGACTGATGAGGTCCAAAACCGATGACGAAGCTTCTTCTAAGCCAGTCACCGGTTCGCTGGTACTCAGTGAGGTGCTTTCGCAGCCCCTGATACCCACTACGTTTCAGTCGCAGGCCTCTACCGAGATCCATTCGGAGTCCAGTATACCGCGAGTATCTCAGAGTATTGAACCCGTGGATGTCTCTCCCTTGGATGGGTCCGGAGCCGCTGAGCAGGCACCGGCTTACGAGGGTGTTTTCAGGCCTCAACAATTTTATATTAAGCCGACGCCAGCAACAAAAACAAGGTCAAAAACAACTTCTATGTCTAAATAAACGACGCATGAGCCACGTGCTCAGGCCCCTATGCTTAAAAAACAGATGATCAAAATGGCTGAGGATTTAATTACCTTGATCAGGGGTTCCCAACCCCCCCGCCAAGAGGCCTAGGCAAGGCACTGATTATGAATCTTCAGATCAGGTTTCCATTTCTTTTGATTATTCCACTCTGTGAGGATTCTGATGCAGAGGAATCCATCCTATCTGCATCTCCTCCTGAGGATTACTCTTTTGGAGAGACTTTGCATACTTTAAGGGAACATTTTCACTGGGAGAGTCAGGACTTCTCTGAATCAAAAAAGAGGCTTAGGGATTTCCTTCCTCTTCCTCAGCATAGGCCTTTGGCAATACCTCATGTATTAGACATTGTGGATGATGTGTTCTCGGAATCAAGCATGGCTCCTGATTACCTGCCTCCGGCTCCTAGTAAGCCAGACAGATATTACAGGGTTCCCGACTCCCACAAATTTCTTTTCAAAAATCCTGCTGCTGATGATCCTGAGACTATTTCTCAGGGTCCCAAGGGTATAAAGGCCTCTACAGCCAAAAACCCTACTACTCCTGATAGAGATTCCAGGGCGCTGGATAGATTGGGTAAGAAGGTTTGTACGTCTGCAACCTTGGCAATTAGGGCTTTAAACTGCCAGTTTCATATGCTTAAATATCAACAGCATGTTATGGGCTTACTGAAACAGAAATTTATGTTGATTTCTGATTGTGTGGAAAATAAAGAGTTACAGGAATTATTGCATTCAGCAGAACAAGTTGGAAAGCATACTTTGCAATGTGGTTTTGATTCCTTGCAGGCCTCTTGTAGGTCCGCCATTACTGGATCTGTGATTAGAAGGCATGCCTGGCTCAAGGAGCAAAATCTGCCTGATCATGCTAAAGCTAAATTGTTGGATGCTCATTTGCAGTATGATACTCTGGTATTAAGGCAGAAGAAGTTTTAAAGAAAAAGGAAGACAAAGCTAAATCTATGCAAACTGTAAAATATTTCTTGCAAGTGCAGCCACCCAGGTTCAGTAGGCACTGGCCTACTAAAAATTGGTCCTTTCCTGAGTCCAGCAGAGCCAATCAGGGCAAATCCAGGTGCTCAAAAGGCTCCAGATACCAATCACAGGGTTCATACAGGTCAAAGCAGTGGAGTGCCTCCACCTCCAAATCTGGAGGAAACAAAGCACAGCCCTACAGTAAGCAGTCTCAATGACTTTCCTCTACCATCACCAAGCACTTATCTTTTGGCAGCCCCCTTGGGAGGAAAACTAGCACTTCATGCTCAAAATTGGCAGTTAATTACCCAGGACAAGTGGGTATTAAACATAGTATCCCAGGGGTACAGATTTCATTTCCATACTTTGCCAATTCCAAACAGATGGCAGGATCTACCACAAAACCAGTGGGCAGAGGCCCAGAAACAAGTCATGTCCCTCATGGATATGGGGGCTATTCAGCCAGTACCAGAAAAGGAAAAAGGACAAGGTTTTTATTCAAGACTTTTCCTGGTACCCAGAAAAGACAATTCATGGTGTCCAATACTGGACTTATCAATTTTGAACACATTCCTGGACATTCCAAAATTCAAAATGCTTACTTTACAACAGCTACTGCCTATGCTAGGCAGGAATGCTTGGTTAGTAACTCTAGACTTAAAAGAGGCATACCTGCATATCCCAATAAGGGAATCATGCAGAAGATGCCTCTGCTTCAAAACAGATTTTTTGCATTACCAATTCTCTGCACTGCCCTTTGGCTTATCTACTGCGCCCAGGGTCTTTACAAAGTGCCTGGCACCAGTAATTGCATTCTGCAAACAAAAAAGCATTCAAATTTATCCTTATCTGGACGATTGTCTCATTCAAGTAGAGGACAAGGACACTCTTCTTCAACATGTGGCATTTGTAAAAAGGCTTCTAGCATGCCTAGGGTACACCATAAACGAAAAGCAATCACAACTGGTACACTCTCATATAATTACATTCCTGGGTGCAAGTTTGAATACGACTGCCCAGATGGCTTACCTCACGCCGGACAAACAAAGGCAACTGACAACATACTTCAAACAAATGGCAACAAAAATCCAGTTATCTGCAAGACCAATTCTGCAGGCTTTGGGGTTCATGGCATCCTGCATTCTACTTATTCCAGATGTGAGACTGCATATGAGGAAACTTCAATGTTACCTAAAATGTTTATGGAGTCAACATTGTCACAGTCTGGAAACGATGATTCCTCTCATTCCCTGCCTACAACAGGAGTTTCTTTGGTGGGCAGAGACATGTCACCAAAACAAGGGACAGTCATTCACTCTACCCCCTGCCACCCAAACCCTAACTAAAGACGCATCAGACTGTGCTTGGGGGGCCCACTTGGCAGGGAGATGCATTCAGGGCAAATGAAGCCCAAACCAAATGCATCTGCATATCAACCAGAAAGAGATGCTAGCTGTTCAGAATGCTCTGACCAGCCTTCAAGGACTTCCTTCATCCCATCCAGGACAACTACTGATAAAGATGAACAACACCACAGTTATGTGGTACATAAACAAGCAGGGGGGGTACACATTCCTACCCCCTTTGCAGACTAGCCAAGGCCTTGTGGAACACAGCCTTGACTTAGCCAAATACATCTTCAAGCTCAATTCCTACCAGGAAAACAAAATACTGTGGCAGATGACCTAAGCAGAAATCTTATGGACCCACACAAATGGAAACTGGATCCACAAATCTTCAGCATGTTAACACAGAAATAAGGGCGCTCCGACATATATCTATTTGCCTCTCCCCAAAATTATCAATTGGACAAATTCTGCACAAGAAGTCATCACAAAAAAGCATGGAAAGTGGATGCACTATCCTTCTGCTGGAAAAACCTGTCAGTCTCTGCCTTTCCCCCTCTGCCTCTACTCTCCAAGGTCTTACTAAAAGTCAGACAGGAAAAAACAAAAATGATCCTAATTGCTCCGGACTGGCCTTGCCAGCACTGGTACCCACTTCTAAGGAATATGTCTCACCTTCCTCCATGGTACCTGCCTCAAATACCTCATCTACTGTCTCAGCAGAATTATCAAATTCTGCACACTCCGCTCCAAACTCTGAATCTTGCAGCATGGCTAATCAACTAATTATTCAAGCAACACCTCTCAGTAAATCTGTGATGGATGTAATTTTGGAAGCCAGAAGGCCTAGTACTAGAAATTCATATGCTGTTAAATGGAAGAGATTCTGTGCTTGGAACCAGGCACAAGGAATACACACAGCAGAGCCCAATATTCCTCAGATTTTACAATATTTGACTGAGATGTTTGACAAGGGCCTATCTTTTTCTTCAGTAAAAATCCATGCCTCTGCCATCTCAGCTCATTACAACACAGAGTCTCCCCTCTTTTCTCATCCTCTGCTTAAACAGTATCTTAGAGGGGCCAAAAATGTAAGGCCTCCCAGAAGATCACCAACTCCTGCATGGGACCTCAATTTTGTGCTGGAAAAAACTCACCCTGCCTCCTTTTGAACCAGCAGCTACTGCGGATATAATATTTCTATCTTGGAAAACAGCTTTTCTCTTGGCAGTCACTTCAGCAAGAAGGGTTTCAGAACTACAGGCTCTCATGGCAGTGGAGCCTTTTATTACATTTTATCTGGATAGGGTGTCCCTCAGGACCAGTCCTTCTTTTATGCCTAAGGTGGTATCCAGTATGGCTCTTAACCAGACCACTCACCTGCCAACATTTTATCCACATCCGCAGAACAAGGGGGAGTGGATTCTGCATTCATTGGATGTACACAGACAACTAAGATTCTACTTAAACAGAACCAAATCTCTAAGAAAGTCTGAGCAACTATTTGTAGCATTTGCTGCAGGGTCAGAGGGGAAGGCTATATCAAAGCAGACTATTTCTAAGTGGATAAGCCACTGCATTCGTTTCTGCTATTTGCACCATGTTAAACCTGTGCCCAAGGGAATCAGATCACATTCCACCAGGGCTGCCTGTACTTCAGCAGCTTTTCTCAGAGGGGTCCCAACAAAAGACATTCTTGAAGCTGCTACTTGGAGCTCTGTTCATACCTTCACAAAGCATTATCATTTACCTTTCTTCTCCAAATCCAGGGCAGGCTTTGCCACTACAGTCCTGCAGGGCCTTACAGCTGCTCCTAATGCGGCTTAGTTCCATCCTCCCATCCATAGCTTTGGGATTCTACCCAAACGTAATGACTGCAACAGTGAAACACGAAGAACATAGTACAGTTGTGTACACTTACCATAAATGTAGATGTTTGAGTGTATTCACTGTTGCAGTCCGGGTTACCATCCAGCCATCCCCCTTCCTGTACCTTTTTCTTTCCTTCACTATACTCAAAAGCCTTTGTGGTGTATTTGCTTTTAGTTGAAGGTAAAGTTTTTGTTTCTAAAAGTACATTTATATATTTACTGTTTATATATATATATATATATATATATATATATATATATTTTTGCTCCCCATTTGGGGGGCACCTGACATCTGGGGCAAGAAAATCTGAATAAAATGGGTCGGCTGCATGTTTTATACCCCTGACGTCATGGAAGTGGAGACAGCAACCGACGCAGGACCCAAGACTTTGTTATTCAGGCCGACTGAGGGCAACCTGCCAGCAGATTACCCAAATGTAATGACTGCAACAGTGAATACACTCGAACATCCACATTTATGGTAAGTGTACACAACTGTACTTTGTCACAGGACGGGAGACTGTGCAGTAAAATAAGTTCTTTATAAACCTCAGGAAGGAGACAGCAGCCTGATGTCTGCAGGCTTACATGTTAGCTTCCATTCTCTTAGTTACTGTGGCCAGGATGCACATGAGGAAGATCAGTGGTACCTGAGAAGCCTGATGGAACAAGGCTTTGTGTTGATGCCCCCCACCAAGGAGGAATTCAACTTGTGATCTCAGCTGGTACTAAGGAATTAGATGAATGCTATTTATCTTTCTAGAAGGCACCAAGACCTTGACCACAAATGTCTTGGTTCTAGCATGGTGTACCTGTAGATGACTGTCTCAAGGTATGTATTAGCCTGAAAGAAATATAGGTCTTTGTTCTAGCTCTAAAAGTTTTGAAAACTATTTGGCAACAAGGACCCCTGAAATTACAGGCAGCGGCTTGGTGATGTGGTACATAAGCAAGGTGGGACGTACTCGTACCAGTTATTTTAATTAGCAATGATTGTTTAATTGATTCCTGAACATAGTCTCTCACCTAGGCATTATAAATACCACTTGACGTCTCTCTTAAAAATAGATAAGCCTAGTGAGACTAACCAAACAAAAGTGAATAAAAGGAATAGCCAGTAGTCATGAATGGAAACTGGATTCCTTGGTGTTTCTGGACTAATCACAAAAGAGGGGAGAGGACACCACAGATAGATTGGTTTGCCTCCTGGATATTCTGTTAAAGGTTCCTGTATAAGAAAGCCTAGGCTGCAAATGTATTCTTTATCTGGCAGAGTAGGGGGGTTTCTTCTCCACTTTCCAATTCATTCCTTTAATCCCCAAAGTGCTGTAAAAAATCAGAATAGATGGGTCAGTGCTCTTGTCATCTCTGTATAGCCAAGGTAGCATGGTTGTCCCCTCTGATCTAGCTGACCAGAGAGAGATTCATGCATCTTCTACAGACCTGTGCTCTATAGACCCAGGAAGGGTCATTATTGCATATCAACCTTAGCAGCACAGTTGGTCTTAGCTTGATTCCCTTCAAAGCCATTTCTCAGAGGGATGTGTGTCTTGCAAGAGGGCAGTAAAGCCTAGCATAAAGTCACATGTGGCCAAATGGAAGAGGTTCTCTGTGTGGTGTGAACCAAGAGACATCCTTCCCCCAAAGCCCAGAAGTCTTAAAGGACCTGGTAGAGCTCCTTCTTAAAAGCCTCTTTTATACCTCAATTATAGTGCATCTGCCAGTGCAGCTTGCTTCTGTTGTGAACCTTAGTCCCACAGCCTACCCTGCAGTAAAGCTGTTCCTTCAGGGGGTCCAGCACTTAAAACTGAACAAAAAAGCACTTTCTTTACCTTGAGTCCTCCATTTTGTGTTGAACAGCTAAGGTCTTGGAGCCGCACTGCAGTGAAGCTGTTCTTGGTGAGGTCCTACAATTAAAATTGCTTAGGAAATTCCTGCAGTTTAGACCTTCATTCTGTGCAGAAAGCATTAACTCTCACTCCCTATGAACCCAGCTTCTCACTGGTACTTAAATTCTCTTCTTGGAAAGCCTTATTTTTAGTGCATGTTTACTCTACCAGAAGATCCCTGAGCTTCAATCCTTGATATGCTAAAAGCCATACACCATCTTTTCGAATACAAGACTGAGCCTTAGCACTAGTCCTTCCTTCATGCCAGAAGTGGTATTTCGACTGGTCCTTAACCAAACAATTCAGCTGTTAGTCTTCTTTTATAGCTCACAAAACAAGGATAGAAGGATCTAGATGTTCATAGGCAGGTTAGGTTTTAAGTAGCAAGAACTAAGTAATTTATGTATTCTAAACAGCTGCTTGTGTCCTTTATTCCAGACACATACACTGTTTAAATGTCTGTCATACTGCATCACTTTTTGTTATGAGAACAATGGAAAGTACGTGGAAGGGGGGCATTTAGAACACAGTGTACCAACACCACCACCACAACAGCCTTCATCAACAGAGAATATCCTTAGCTTAGCTGCATGAACATATCATCTTCACACACACACACAACCAGCTAGCCCTTCAGTGTAGGAGCACGGCATGCTGCAGGGTAAACTATAGTTTCCACATCCCCTTGGGTACCCTCCCATTGGGCTGTGAATTATAATGTAGAAATGACGACTTTAGTTGCTGTATAAGTAAATTCACTATAACAATAGATTTTCAGATAGGGTCACTGCTGCATTATAAGCTGAATCCTTCCTAGCTCTTTACCAAGAGCCTATCATCCTCTGTCCTGTGAAGGCAGGGGGCTTAAGAAGGCAAGGCATTCAGTGCAAAACATTAAGTACGGAACCCTGCTTGTTCTTACAGAAGATCCACATTTGGGGACCTCCTGTAGTATATTTAGCACCTCAGTCCATAAGTTATAGAGGTAAGAAGTAGTAGTCTTCATTTGTCCCCAGGGGCTTTACACACTAGGGGCATTTATTTCGTCTCCTAAGATTGGATACACTTACTTACTGGTAGTCTTGTCAGAAAAGAACTAAAAATGGCATAAACTGCTGTCCTTTTAGCTGTGTCTCAGCTGACATCCTCTGCTAAGAGAGAGACGTCATATTGACTCTGAGGTCATCCAAAAGTTCTGGAAGACATAACTGGAAGGATGCCATACCCATGGATATCATGGATAATTAATTATATTTTGTACTCAGACATTTGTGGTTATGATGAGTGTAACTAAAAACTGTACTTTATTTCTATTCTTGCATTTTGTATCTCTTTCATATAGATGTATTTGAGAAGTTCCCATATGTTAAGTGTAAATGTCATAGGCTCTCCAAATGCATCTACTTTTGCTAACTGAGAGTTCAGGCTCCCCCACATGCATTGACTTTTTTTTTTCTTTGGGACAAGTTTTATACCCATGGCTGTTGCCATTGTTGGGATTATATCTCTGCAGTACAGTGATGTAAAAGGTTCAAGGCCTTAATGGCCAGATGTTATAAGTGATGAACGGCCCAGAATAAAGACCACCTAGGAGGGTCATCATGGCATGTAAGACAGGATATGACTGGTATAAGGTAAGGAACCCATAGAACCTTTTCAGATTTCATCACAGCTGTAGCAAGTTCATTTGACAGCCTGAGCAGTGTCCCTTTAACTCGTGGCTCAGTTTGAAATTGAGGACAAAAAAGCCATCTCAAAATTGACAAAGAAAAGTCCTGTATGTTGAGAAGAGCTACTATATTAAACACAGATATTTGCTACAAGACACTGACTGTCATCTAGTCAACCCCACTTAAATGACTACTGATAAGGTTTTCAGGGATAAATCACATCTCTTCTACAGAGCTTTGAATTTCATGCCATGTTTTCAAAATCCTCACACATTATGGCTTCCACTTATTTGTTATTGGGGTTGGTAATCCTGTAGTAACAGGTCACTTGTCTCCAGGCAAGAGGTTGAATAGATAACCCCCTGGCACCAGTGTTTGAGTTTAAAATCTAGGGTGCATCTGCCAGCTGCCACCACCCTTTATGTGCTTGGACAAGTGGGTGCCCCTGAAACATTTAAGAAGTACACCCCTGAATTAACAAGGCATGTTTCTGGATTTGAACTCTTATCCAAACCATATCCCCAAAGCTGTTAGTTGCTCCCTTGAAATGGATCTTTTCCATATGAGGTATGCTCTTGCAAAAGGGATATAGGTTCATAGGTATGTACTAGGCTGTTGGCCCTAGGGTCTGTATAAGCCTAGCCAAATGGTACCCTGGCTTTTGCCACCCAAGAAAATTATTTTCCTGTGCCCCTGTCAAGCAGAGCCACAGAAGTGATCCCCGGGGTGAATTTCCTATCTCCCATCCATTCATCAAGATTTTTCTTGAAGAGTGCTAATGAGAAGTTTTGTTTGGTATAGATATGTAGTTTGTTCCAAAGTATGGGAAGTCTCTGGGCTAGGAATCTATCTCTCCAGCATGTTCTGTTTATTGTGGTGACAAGGTTTAGGTCCCTAGAGCGTGTAGCTTGGAGGGATTGGGATTTCTTTACGTGGAGCATGTCCAACAGCTCTGAGTTTGACATAGCTTTGTGTGTTAGGCAGAGATCACCTCTGAGTAGGCGATAAGCGACAGAGTAAAGCTAGAGATTTTTGAGACAGTCTGCGTAGGGCATCTGTTTGAGGCAGGTAATCCTCTTTGTGAGTTATTTCTGTGGCCTTTCCAATTGTTGTAGATGTCTTGTGAGGTACATACCAAAAGGGGCTTTGTACTCTGTAATGGGTCTAATGAGTGATGAGTAGAGGGGAACAATTACCTCTTTTTTCCTGGATAAGAAACCTTTTATAATGAGATGTGCCACGTAGAAGGATTTCCTGACTACTGTGGCGATGTGATTATCAAAGGAGAGACTACTGTCCACCTGTGTCCCAAGGTCTCTTATCACACTTTCGGTGTTAAGTAGACTACCGCCTATGTGGAAGTTCATGGGTACAGAGTTTTTACCAAAAGGCATGACAATACACTTTTTGGCATTGAGCTTGAGGCCATGGCTTTGACACCAGGCATCTGTCTTAGTGAGGCCCTGTTGTAGGATGTCCACATCGTTAGGAGATTTGATTATGGCTCCTTGTTCTGCGAACTTTGTTAGCCAAAGACCTTCTGTGTTAGGCTGTACTTCAGAGAAGTAGATACCAAACAGGAGAGGACCTAGCACTGAACCCTGTGGTACTCCACTTGTCACTGTTCTGAAGTTGGATTTAGAGTCTGCTACTTTCACAGTGTGGGTTCGGTCAGTGAGCCAGTTGGCAACCCATCTTGTGACATAGGCATTTATACCTAGTTTAGTGAGTTTGTCTATAATTCCAGAGTGGGGGATGGTGTTGAAAGCCTTGGCGAGATCTAGATAGGCTGTGTGTACCACCTTACCCTCATCTACAACTTTGGTGACCAATTCAAAGAAGTCTATCAGGTTTAGGAGACATGATCTGCCTTTTACAAACCCGAGCTGGGTAGGGTCCAGAGTTTGGAGATTACCAATGTCATTGTTTATAAGTTCCATGATGATACGCTCCATAGCCTTGCAGACCAGGCTCGTCAGGCTAATGGGGCAGTAGTTCCCAGGGTCCATGGTGGCTCCCTCTTTGTGGAGTGGGATAACTATTGCTGTGTGCCATTCAGTGGGCACAAAGCCTGAGGTGAGGCTATGATTGAACATGGTACTTAGGTAGGGTGCCAGTTCGTTCCGTAGTTCATGTAGAACGCAGCCTGGGATGTTGTCAGGTCCCATGGATGCTGTGTTCTTGGCTTGGAGAGTGCATTTTTTACCTGTGCAGCCGTGATTACAGGTACTTTGCATTCTTCCTGTATAGAGATGGGCCCTTTAGGGGATGAGAGAGGGGTAATGTTAACACTGAACCTATCTGCCAGGATGTTGGCAATATCAGTTGGTTCTGTATATTTAGTGCCATTGTGCTGTAACTCAGAGCAGATCTGAGTGTTGCCATTGAGATTCTTGACATAGCTATAGAATGTTTTGTGGTTGTCTTTAGAATCAGTGGCGATTTTTTTTCGTAACTAGCTTTGGAGGATTTTATGAGGGATCTTAGCTTCTTACTGAGCCTGACCACGGAGTTCCTCCAGTCATGGGATTTTACTCTTTTTTGCAACAGTTTCTTTCTTCTGTTGTAAAGTTTGTTTATAGCAGGGGACCACCAGATTGGCTTCCTTTTTTTGGAGGATAGCATCTTGGTTCTGTTAGGGATTGCACAATCCATGCACTCGTGTAAGTGCTTATAAAGTGCAGTTGTATAGGATTCAGCAGTCATATCTCTATTGTCCATCAGCATAGGTGTCGTGAAGTTTGCCACTTCTGTCTTAAGAAGCGTGAAGTTGGCTTTGGAGAAACTTTTTACGGTGGTTTCCCTAATGGGGGGTGGGGTGGGGCTGGGATGTGGATGTCTAGGGTGATTTGCTTGTGGTTGGATCTGATTAATGAGGAATTGACCTCTGGTGTGGAACACCGGTTGCCCATGTTGGTAATGACCAGGTGTAGGATATTGCTGCCCCTGGTGGGGGTGTGGATAAGTTGATCCAAGGCATTGGAATTTATGAATTCCAGAAAACGTTGAGCACAGGAGTTGGTACACGAGTAGTTTTTCCCAGTTAATGGTGGGGGTAGTTGAAATCGCCCATTATTAGGGTGTTAGGTTGTACTAATATTTTCCAGTGCATCAAGAAATGAGGAGTGGGAATCCTGGGGCATGGTGGGGGATCTGTAGCAAGCTACAATTTGCATTGCGGTCTTGCTCAGAGTTAGTTGCACTTGGATAATCTCAGATGCATTATGCTGAGCAACTAGCCTGGAGGTGTGGATATCCTTAATGAATATAGACACGCCTCCACCTTTAGTGCTTTGGTCCAAGTTAGGTGACCAAAAGGTGTGGTATGAATTATAGCTTGGTAATGCAGGGGTGCTCTCTGGAGCCTTGAACCAGGTCTCTGTAACTGCACAGATGTCGATGTTCTCCATTTTAAGGAGTGCCTCGAGTGAGTGCATTTTGAGGTTTAGACTTCTAGCATGGAGTAGCATTACCCTCAGAGTTTGCTTGCTTGTACCTGTTTGCGGTGGTGAATTTGTCGTTTGAATCTTGCCTAAAAAAGCCACTATATGGGTGGCAAGGGCCTTAGCCAGTATCCGGAATCCCAAGGGTGACAGGTGCAGACCATCTCTGGCAAAGCATCGTGGTTTGTCTATCATGTCATCCCAGGCAGACAGATACTGGATCCCCTTAGAATGACACCAGAAGCTTAGCCAATTGTTGAAGTCAATCATTTTGTCCTTGTACTGTGGTATCATTCTGGGTGATGGCAGGATGCTACTCAGGGCTAGGTTCATACCTGCCTGGGCTACAAGATCAGAAAGCTCCTCCATGTCTCTTTTCATGTAGTACAGGGAGGTACGTCTCAGGTCATTCACACCAAAATGGGCAATGACAGAGTCATATTTGTACTTGCTGTGGAGTGACCTGAGTACATGCGTTATGTGGCGGATCCTGGCACCTGACAGGCAGCTGACAGTGACTTTCTCCTTGTGTAGACTGGTGAGTGGAACATCAGTGTGCCTGACTATAGAGTCACCTATGACTAGAGTGTTAGGTACGTTGTTATGCCTTATGGGCTGTGGTTGTGTGGCACACTGAGTTTGTGGGCTATGTGTCATTTGGGTTGTGTTGGGGGGGGGTGGAGGTTGCTTACGTTTCTGCTTTGGAGGTCCCTGTTGCTTGGGTAGATTTTTTTTGAGAGCCTCCACAAATGTAGTTGTGTGTTTTGTTTCTGTGTGTGTGTTTTGGTGGTGTAGGTTTTGAGGGACTATGTGATGAGTGTGGTGTGGTGTAAGTGTTTACCTTCTCCTCTTGACTGTCTAGTCCAGTCTTGGGTGAAGGGAGCTTTGCTTCCAGTTTGGTTATATAAGTGCATCTCTCACAGGTTGTAGTGTTGGGTGGTAGGAGGACAGGGTTGTCTGTGTAGATGAGGCAATTGTTGCATTGCCCCAAGATGCCCAGATTCATCAGGTAGACAGGAGAAAACACCAGGAGCTGACCTTTAGACATGCCTGGATAGGTGCTTATTTATTAAGTACTAAAAATTTGTTTTTCTCTAGACAAGTGAGGAAAGTTGAGTGCTGTAGTAATTTGTAGCTTATTTAGTGCTTACAATGAGTTCTGAACAAGTGCTGAGCTCAAAGAAACAGATTTGAGTGCTGAAACTAGAAAACTGGCTAGTTCTAAGAAACAAAATTAAACTAGAAGGCTTCCTTCCAACACAGAAAGGCTTGGGGGCTCAGAAGCTTACAAACAGTCCTGGATACAGCAAATCTGTATCTGGACTAGACAACTTATAGGAAAGGCAGGAAACAAGCTTAGAATTTTTTTTTTTTTTTTTTTGTAACGTGGAAAGGAGGAGCAGAAGCTAACTGGGTTGGCCTTCTCAAATGTTCTCCCTGGAGTAGGTAGAATGAGGTAATGACACTAGACTGGGAGGAGTGTCGCAGATCAAATATACAGTAGGGGTGGACAACTGCAAAGCCACCAAGTATAAAAGGGAGGGTGGGAAACATAAATCAGAACAAACAAACCCAACCAGATGCTTAACAGTTGTAGAAAATTCTATTTAATACCTCACACACAGTGAGTAAAATAAAAGTGTTATAAATAACTCAGAAATAAGCAAAAAACAGGATACTTAATGTTATATATCTCAGATTCGTTAGCTCAGAGCCCTTCCTCCGATTAGCTCAGTGTGAAATGGCAGAAACAGTCACAAGTAACAAAGTTGAAACCTGAAACAACTTAAAAAAAAAAGCTTGAAAGAAACCAGTAAGGTGCTTATTCCAAGGTGTAGTCCAGGCAACCACAGTAAGCCAATGACCACAAACAATTCACTCTCACTGAAATGCTATACTGGCTTTGGCTAAGCTATGATGACCTGGGACATGTGCTCAGACACACAGCCTCTACTAACAAACAACTAGGCCCAAAACACAAGCCTGAGTATGGACCATGCTACACTACCAACACTACTTAGGCAGAAAAAACTGCAGAAATGTTTAAACAGATAAAGGATCAAGGAAACTCTAGCAGGGGTGTCCAACCTTTTGGCTTGCTGGGGCCGCATTGAGTGAGCAGAAATGGTCTTGGGGCCGCATATAAAATATATCATATAGTTAACTCTTTCATTGCTCTGGAAGACCACAGTCGACCTCCTGGCTGTACTGTAGGTGCATTTGAACAATGAATAAATGCCTAATATTTGCCCTAAATTCTAATTTTCATTCTAATTCTCTAATCTAACAGTTAACTCTAACATCTTAGTTAATATATCTATATATCTATATTTATATATATATATCTATATATCTATATATATATATATATATATATATTTTTTTTTTTTTTTTTTTACAAATAAATATTCACTACGGCACTAGCATTTCTCACTGGGAAAAACCATTCCAGCAGTCCAACTACATAAAATGTCAACATCAGCAGTCCTACAATACTATAATCCACAAAAATAACCCAACACATTTGCAATAAAGTAAATAATTCACATTACTGACTTAATAAAACAATTCTGAATAAGCTACAAGAGGGTCTCACCCAAACAAATAACTGGTGCCAGAAATATGGCCTCAAGCTAAATGCCAAAAAATGCATCATCATCCCCTTTGAGGAGAGTGATGTCCCCACAAATTATCACATTAATAACAATGTTGTAAGCACACAATAAGTCGTATGGTACTTGGGCACCCAGGTTGATAGAAACCTGACTTTTGACCACCACGTTGTCTCCATTGTAAGGAAAGCTTTTTACATGGCCCACTTCTTTAGTAAGGTATGTCATTCAGGGACAAGGAGGTCATAACATCCCTGTATTCTTCCTTTACAAGAGCCATTATTGAGTGCAATGCCCCTTTTGGCATGTGCCTCAGCAAAACTCCCTGCCAAAAGAAAGACTACAACCATTTCTGACAAAAAGGGTCAAAAAACTAAGTTCACTTAGTTATCCAAACAGACTAAAAAGCTTATTGCTTTCCTCTGTCTCTCACTGGCCCCTATACATTTCATCATTGACTTGCTTTCCAGGCTAAGAAAGATTCTGCCTTAAGAGACGTCCTCTACCTCAGAAATACTGGTTATACTTAAAACGCTCACTACAAAGACCACAGCCTTCACTGCAACATAAACAAGCCACTTTTTATGGACAGGTTCTTGAAAACAAAAACCTTCGACTTCTGTAAAAAGCTCCTCTCATTATCAAACAGTATAGTTCAGCAGCACGATGGCTGGATGGATAGCCATAAATGTAGTCCTTGGGTAAGTAGCATAGACTTCATCAAACCAGATGGAAAAATCCACATACTAACCTTTCCCAGCTGGATGGCTAAGATCTAATATTGGTTAATCAAGTCTAGTTGCCCAAGAAGAGGGGCATGTTTAACTAAGAATTCCATTTGCAAAATTATATTCAGTATACATATTAAATCTCTCTCTCTCTTACACACACACACAAAAGCCCCTACCTGTAAAATAGGCAACCTCAGTAATCACATAACACCAACTCACTGAATGAAATTGTCTGGAAGTCAAAATATCCGAAAAAAAATCATAATAGAGATGGATTCATCCATGTAATTTCCAACCACCAAAAGGACCATCAATAAATCAACAAACAACTGCTCGACAAAAAGTAAATCAATAAGAAAACCATAAACTATAATGCTACATACTGGTGTAAACATATAACTTGTGTCAATCCCCAGGTTAATCCATACCAAAAGATTGTTTCAGAGCTTCAGCTATGTACAAACAGCTTTCTCCTAAAAACTTAACTCATTGATATTTGCCTTGCTGTAATTCTAACTGTAAAAAAAAATGTTTTTAAGTTTATTCTGTACCTCAATGATTCTCACTATTACAAGATGTAATCTCTGTCATATTGTATGAGTACTACATCCATAATTTGTTGTCTCTCTCTCTCTCATGTATTGTATTATATTGTTTTGTGTTATTTTTGGAGCTTTTCTCCCCGGACCTCTACTGAAAATGGACCTGTGTCCAGTTGGACTTTCCCGGTAAACAAATGTAAAATAAAATAAAATAAATAAAAATAAACTTCCCTCCAATCTAAAGCCATTTGACATTTAGACATTTTAATTTGTGCAGAAGGTACTCACAGACTGACAGTTTACTGAGCTGTAATGCTGACCTTCGCTTTTGAAAAAAACAAATTCCCAGACTTTGTCAATAGTTCAAAGTCTCGAGAGGATTATTTATTTATTATATATTTATTCATTTTTGGAAAACATCTTTAAAACTGTTAAACTGATTACACACCCAGAAACACAGAAAAGTTATTGTGATTATGTAAACCACAGACTGCTGCAAGAAATCAAAGTCACATTAGCACTCCATGCTTATGTCTGAACAGATGAATCATACCTGTCAATTACAAAAGAAGTAAAGTAGCTTAATAAGAAGGTTATTTGCAAGATTACATGGCAGTTTATATTGGAAATAAGCAGAGATATTAAAAAGGCTCTGTTTTTCATAATTATGCCGAAAAGTCTTCCAAGGTAAATACAACTTCTGATTTAGTATGGAACCATACCTCTCAACCTTAGAGCAAGAAATCTGGACAAAGCGAAAAATAAAAGTGGGACACAGGCCCAAAATTAGTTATGCATCACAGACACCATTGAAACAACTGTTGCTGCAAACATTATACATCACTTATAATCTTTCTATCCCATCATTGTCAGTTAAACATTATATGGCTCATTCATTCCCGCCTTCTTTTGCAACAAAGAAAACCATGCTTTGAAATGACAAATGCATTAAAAGTAATAAATAAAACACATTGCATCAACATCCTGCAACTTCCTACCTGCAAGCAACCACAGAGCTTTCACTGAAACTAGGTCTGCTTGTTTCCCCAGAATGACAGCTCTCCCTAATTAAGTCAAATGGTATACAATCTACCAATATCTGGACTACCTGAAAGAAATTAAATTATGGCCTGTAAATTGAAAGTACACTTTGTTTAATTAAACTATATTTCTAAGCCCACTTACTATATTTTTTCAGTAACATCCCAATATCCTTTTCCGGGTCACTTTACAAGACATTGGCAGTGGTAGACTTGGCATCCTTCAGAACCCTACAGGCCCACGCTAATACATTGTCTATTAAATGTAAATATCCATCCACTGTAAATGGCAAGAAGCTACGTCTTAAAAAGTCTACTTCTGGCATGCGTAACCAAGTATTAGGTTTTGAAACAAAGAAACATATTCTCCATAGTCCGTAAGTCTCTGTCTTTAATAATCGTCTACTGTTGCAGCACTCCCAACACATAAGCACACACATTCACACTAAAACGCCCAACATTTAAAAAATGACGTTGTGCCCACTTGATTTGCCAGTATTGATGATCAGCCAAAGCTAGGCTTACTGTTGTTCAATCTACCACTACTTAGAACCCACCAATGAAAAAACAGTACTAGGTGCCTTTTTGTTTGTCTGAAAAAACAATACAACTTTATATACTACAGTCCCACATAGTCAGTCCACTACTGACCCATTACCCTAGGCTGCTGTCTCATTCTTACTCACTGGAACTGCATTACTTTGGATGACTACTTTTATTTCCTAAGCAAAAGACACAAATTGGAAGATGAGGCAAAAATCCAGACATTCTTTGAAAATCCATAAAGTTAAGAGGTATGAGTTCATGTTCAATACAACACTCTCCCTCTCAGGAAAGCCGCAATTTAATGAGTGTACTCTTAATGTACGATGTATTTGTGAGCTAACTTGTTTGTGTTCGGTAGGTAGACTGATCATTGTTAGCCTCTTTGTGCATGCATCTCTCTCTGTCATGCACACATATACACACACACAGTCTTCTTCTACTTTCACACACACAATTCTGCTTTCATGCATGCACTCACTCACTCCGTACTTACCTATTAACACAGGTAATTGCTGTCCCTTTCAAAGGCAACAGCGGCCAATCCATACATAAGTCCCTCTTCAGCGAGAACACACACACACACACACACACACACACACACACACACACACACACACACTGATTGTTCGGTGCAAAATAATGGCGTAAACACACTGACCTTTTTTTGGCTCAAAAACAAAACTAGAAGGGTGCTTTGGTGCATGCACACACCGACATTAGAATTACAGATCACGGGAGCGAAAAATACAAAACAAAAAAAGTGTTTTGGGGCATACGTACATTGATGTTGCAGTTAGAGGTTGAGGGCCGCATGGAAGAGCTCTGAGGGCCGCAGGTTGGACACGTCTACCTAGAGAATGCTTTTAAATGCAAAGAAGTTATATGATCCACTCCTAGCAGGAAATCAGAACAAACAAACCCAACCAGATGCTTAACAATTGTAGAAAATTCTACTTAATACCTCACACACAGTGAGTAAAATAAAAGTGCTATAAATAACTCAGAAATTAGCAAAAAACAGGATACTTAATGTTGTATATCTCAGATTCGTTAGCTCAGAGCCCATCCTCCGATTAGCTCAGTGTGAAATGGCAGAAACTGTCACAAGTAACAAAGTTGAAACCTGAAACAACTTTAAAAAAAGCTTGAAAGAACCAATGAGGTGCTTATTCCAAGGTGTAGTCCAGGCAACCCCAGTCAGCCAATGACCACAAACAATTCACTCTCACTGAAATGCTATACTGTCTTTGGCTAAGCTATGATGACCTGGGACATGTGCTCAGACACACAGCCTCTACTAACAAACAACTAGGCCCAAAACACAAGCCTGAGTATGGACCATGCTACACTACCAACACTACTTGAGCAGAAAAAACTGCAGAAATGTTTAAACAGATAAAGGATCAAGGAGACTCTAGAGAATGCTTTTAAATGCAAACAAAGTTATATGATACACTCCTAGCAGGAACTCAGAACAAACAAACCCATCCAGATGCTTAACAATTGTAGAAAATTCTACTTAATACCTCACACACAGTGAGTAAAATAAAAGTGCTATAAATAACTCAGAATTAAGCAAAAAACAGGATACTTAATGTTGTATATCTCAGATTCATTAGCTCAGAGCACTTCCTCCGATTAGCTCAGTGTCATTCAACTCCTCCTTGCAATCCCTTATTGGTTAGCAGTAATGACTGTTTCAGTGTTGGGGGAACGGGGGGGTGAATAGGCTGCAGGAAGAGGGGTTGGGTCACTATAAGAATAAATCTTATTATATGGGTTTACTCACCAGCTGAGCTGCATTATTTTCCTTTCCAGAGAAAGTTAACTGATCGTGTGCTAGTGAGTGCACTGATCCATGCAGTGTCTGTCGTATGTAAGCAGCATTGTCATGCACTGTCTTCAGTCATTTGGCTATACTTACATTAAAATTGTAGGCCAGATTCATAAATGTTCATGTTGCAGTATGCTTTTTGCATTAAATAAATATCTTTACATGATCCTGCACAGTTCTCCAACACAAAGACGTGCAACACTGCAAAGGGCTGGCTTCATGGCTATGGTGAATGCTATTGAGGCATTCTTGGGGGGAGAGGCATGTGCTAATTAGCCATGTGCTGTCTCTGGAACTTCCCCAGGAAGCCCGTCTACACAGCCAAGCAATTCAAGAAAGCACAACCATCCCCACCATGCTGTGGTAGGAAACACGAACATTGTGAGGGGGAAACACTAGGGCTTACTGTAAAAGTGCCATAATGGCATTGACATCAAAATGAGGATTGAGGGGTGGAGGAAACCATTGGATACCAGGAAGAAAATTTAAAAGTGCCTTACTAGCATCATCATTACTATGGGACACATTATACAGTGTTGTACCAGCACAGTCTCTTGTGAGTTACACAGAAATACATTTTTCCCCACCCTCCCATTCTGGTGCTGTTGTGTTTTTAAACTCAACTGTCTTTCTAGTTACCTGCCCCTTATATTAATTTGACCACATATGTCCTTCCGTCTCCTCTTTCATTGTCTGTTGAGTAAGCACAAAATTATCACATTGTGAAATCATTCCCCTTCAGCTATTTACATTTATTGGCTACCCCACTGTATTCCATGGAACCAGAATACAAAGTGCCCACCCCTTCCAGATAGCTACAGCTTAAGTTGGCCCATGTTTCTTATCCAACTGCTTAGTGCACACTGCAGCTTTTAGGGTATTAGCCCATTTTTCCATCTTGCGTTTAAAATTTGGAACATCTGTTCCAAGACCACAGCTCACTAAAATTCGATAAACATTTGTATTTAACCATTAAAAACGTGCATATTAAACTTGGTACTCTGTAGAGCAAAACCTTTCCTCACCAATACCACCAGACAGACCATAGAAAGAACACATCTCCTCTCTACCCTACTGTTCGTCTCCCCCATCTTTACTAAAAAAAAAAAAAAAAAAAAAAAAAAAAAACTGACCTAAACAAACTCAAAGCATGCTATAACAAAATAGCTAGATTTGCCATAATTCACTCAAGTAGAACTCACCACTGCACTGCACCACAAGAACTAAACTTCCCAACTCCCAACGTCCTCCCATCATTTACAAACCAGACTTGCCCAGCTCTCAAAGACTTAATACAGTGATACAACAACAACAACAACAGAAACTTAAGATTCTCTGATAAATTATTACTAAATACCACAAAAGTCAATAACAGCTTTGGTGAATCTCTCCTCTCATACAAAATATCCAAGATGTGGTACTCCATTCCACAACAAATCATAAACACTACTAATACAAAAAAATTTCAAATCACTCCTCAAAAACTACCTAAACAACTGGATATGCTCCTGCTTTTCCCTAAGATGACCACTCACCTCACTTCTCTCCGGTCATCCACTCAACTGGTGTACCAACATTAATTATCTATGTCTTAAATTCTTCTACTCCTCTCTTTCTACAGAAATCCTGATGTTCATTGTGTTATATTGCTGCAGTCATCACACTTGGGTTATCCTGCCGTCAGGCGGTCCCGCAGTCGGCCGAATCCCAAAGTCTTGGTCCGGTGTCGGTTGTCGTCGCTTCTTCCCTGACGTCAGTGCGACAGGGGGATAAAAGAGGCAGCCAACGCCATTTTCTCCAGTCTTTCTTGCCGCGAGGTGCCCGAAGCAGAAGCAGTTCGCAAGTGCCGGTCGGCTAGCTCCTGAGATTTTCGAATCGAATTTCAGCCCGAGGTCTACTCTAAAGCTAAATACCCCGTTGGGGAAACTTTTATTGCCTCAGACCGATGTCAGACAAAGTTAATAATTGCATTTCTTGTGGGAAGCAAATACCTCATAAGGATTTTCATTCTTATTGTATTCCTTGCCTAGGCCCAGACCACGACGTCTTTGGTTGTCAGATGTTCTTCATCTCACATTGCTGCAGTCCTTACATATGGGTAGTCCGCTGTCCTCGGTCGGCCCGAATACCAAAGTATTAGGCTGACGTCGGTCAAGGCGCTTAAAACTGACATCAGGACGTCAGGGTACAAATGCGCATGACCGACGTCATATCCTCAGTCTTTTTTGCCGCATGGTCCGACGCAGAAGCAGCGTTGCAAGTGCCGTTCGGCGTTCTGAAATTTTTCGAGTTCGGAGTTTCAGACCGAATCCAAGTTGGCTAAGTACCCCGTTGGGGAATATTTTGTTTTTTTCTTGCCTCAGTGTTTTACCGGATGTCAGAAAAAGTGAATAACTGTATTTCTTGTGGGAAACAGATACCGCATAGGGATTATCATTCTTTGTGTATTCCTTGTTTGGGGCCTGAGCACGACGTTGTTGGGTGTCGCTTTTGTGCTAGGTTCAATAAGCGCACTATTAAGCGAAGGTTAGATTGTGCTAGGCTGGTCTTCGGGAAGCGGTGCAATTATAATATGCCGTCGGACTCTCCGACGCACGCTTCTACGAAGAAGCGCAAAGACAAAACAGTTAAACCCAGGCAAGATGAGTCGTCCGTTCCAGACGCCGGTTCTTTAGAGGCTTCAGTGGAACCGGTGGTTCCGACGGAGACTTCTCTGGAGTCTCAGGGGGAGACTTTGATATTGCAGGATGTGGCCTCTCAGGAGGCAGGTCAGGCTGAAGGGGCTTCTCAGGTTACTGTACTCCCCTCCCTTCCTAGGGTGGTTAGGCCCTCTCCTTCTGTTTCCAAGGCTTCTCCCAGAGGCAGGCCAGGTTTAGCTTCTGTTGGTGTCACTCCTAGTTCAGCAGGGTCTGTGCCCAAGAAGCACATGCTTAAAATGGCAGAAGATTTGATTACTCTGATTAGAGGTTCTTTGCCTCCTCCTGATAAGAGGCCTAGGGTGGAGCCAGAGTTGGGAAGTTTTGAGCAGGCTTCGGATGTTTCAGAGTCTTCGGCTGAAGACTTGCAGGAGTACTCTCCTTATTCTGATTCTGATGCAGATGATTCTACTCCTTCTGCTTCTCCTCCAGAGGATTTTTCTTTTCAGAGACACTTCATTCTATGAGGGAACATTTTAAGTGGGAAGGTCAGGACTTCTCTGATTCCGGAAAAGGCTTAGGGAATTTTGCTTTTACCCCAACATAGGCCCTTGGCTATACCCCTGTTCTGGATGTTGTGGAAGATGTGTTTGCAGAGGCTTCACTTAATCCTGATTCTCTGCCTCCTGCTCCTGTTAAACCGGATAGGTATTACAGGGTGCCTGAGGCTCATAAATATCTTTATAAGAGTCCTAGGCGGACCCAGAAACTATTAGTCAGGGACCTAAGGGTGTCAAGGCCTCTGTTGTAAAAAATCCGGTTCCTCTAGATAAAGAGGCCAGAGCTTTGGATAGATGGGGAAAGAAGGTCTATACATCTTCTACCTTAGCTATGAGGGCTTTGAATTGCCAGTTTCATATGTTGAAATATCAAAACTTTCTTCTTTCTCAATTGAAGTCTAAGGTGGATGCTCTGGCGGAAGGCATTAAGTGTAAAGAATTACAAGATTTGGTGCATGTCTCTGAACAGGTGGGTAAGCATTCATTACAATGTGGCTTTGATGCTGTGCAGGCCTCGTCTAGGGTGGCTGCCACTGGTTCAGTTCTTCGCAGGCACGCCTGGCTGAAGGATCAGAATTTATCTGACCATGTTAAGACAAGGATTTTGGATGCTCCTTTGCAGTCTGATGTGTTGTTTGGTTCACCTGTGGAGTCAGTCTTGAAGAAAATGGAAGACAAGGCTAAGTCTATACTGGCTGTTAAAGATTTTTTGCAAGTTCAGCCTCCGAAGTTTAGTAGGAATTGGCCTGCTAAGGGGTGGACGTATCCTTCTTATGATTCTCAGTCTAGGGGTAGATCTAGACGTGGTAGGGGCAGAGCTCAGAGTTCTTTCAGACCTAGAACAGGGAGTTCCCCTGCACAATCTTCGGGTGAGGGCAGGGGCCAGTCCTTTCGTAAACAGGCCCAATGACCTACCTTTTCAGCTGCCAGATCCTTCTTGCCTGGCAGCACCTTTGGGAGGAAGGTTGGCACTCTTCAAGGAAAATTGGAATTTTATTACCCAAGACAAATGGGTATTGGATATCATACACCAAGGTTACAAGTTTTATTTCCATACCTTGCCTCCTTTCAAAGGCATGCCGGACGTTCCTCCTCAGCAAAGACTAGAGGCTCACAAACAAATTTCTATACTACTTCAAATAGGGGCCATACAACCGGTCCCTCTGCCAGAAGTGGGCCTAGGATTTTATTCTCGCCTGTTTCTAGTACCAAAGAAAGGGAACACGTGGAGACCAATTTTGGATTTATCTATCCTCAACACATATCTGGACATTCCCAAGTTCAAAATGTTGACGTTACAACAGCTTTTACCTCTGCTGGGCAAAGATCACTGGATGGTGACTTTGGATCTCAAGGAGGCTTACCTTCATGTTCCTATCAGGCTCAGTTGCAGGAAGTATCTGCGTTTTCGGGCTGGGACTTCACATTATCAGTTCTCTGCATTGCCCTTTGGCTTATCTACTGCGCCCAGAGTGTTCACGAAGGTTCTGGCTCCAGTGATAGCTTTTTTCAGGCTAAGAGGGATACAAATCTATCCTTATCTGGACGATTGCCTGATTCTGGCCCAAGGAAAGGACGAACTTCTTCATCATTTACAGTATGTGATGGCAGTGTTAAGATGCCTGGGGTATTCTGTGAACGAAATAAAGTCCAGTCTAGTACCCTCTCAGGACATGTGCTTTCTGGGTGTGAGACTGAATACAGCATCCCAGATGACCTTTTTGACCCCGGACAAACGAAAGAATCTTTCTCTTTACTTCCACCAATTGTCTCGTCAGTCCAGGCTGACTGCAAGGACAGTCCTTCAAGCCTTGGGGTTCATGGCATCTTGTATTCTGGTGCTTCCCAATGCCAAACTGCATATGAGGAAGCTACAATGGTATCTCAAAATTGTATGGACACAGCACTGCCAAGATTTGGACACTGTCATTCAGATAATACCTTGCATTCAAAAGGAATTTTTGTGGTGGGCTCAGGAATGTCACCTAAACAAGGGACTCTCTGTGACCCGGCCAGAGGCGAGTCAGATTCTAACGACAGATGCCTCAGACAAAGCTTGGGGAGCTCATCTAAATGGAAAGTGGGTACAAGACACGTTGATAGCTTTCAAGGAGTTACTTCTTCCAGGGCAGGTGTTGATTCTAACAGACAACACAACTGTCATGTGGTACATCAACAAGCAAGGGGGAACGCATTCTTATCCTCTATGCAGACAAGCAATGATTTTGTGGGAGACTGCTCTCAGTTTACAGCTAAATCTTTAGGCAAGGTTTCTGCCAGGAGCACAGAACTCCTTAGCAGATGTGTTGAGCAGACAAATTATGGATCCCCACGAGTGGAAATTGGATCCTCATGTATTTCAGAAATTGACAGTGTTATGGGGAACTCCAGACATAGATCTGTTCGCTTCTCCACTAAATTACCAGCTGCCAAAGTTTTGCACAAAAAGGTTTCATCCCACAGCTTGGAAAGTGGATGCTCTCTCTTTCAATTGGAGCAATCTTCATGTGTATGCCTTTCCACCTCTGCCTCTCCTCCCAAAGGTACTCCTGAAGGTCAGACAGGACAAGCCAAACATGATTTTAATAGCTCCGGATTGGCCTCGACAGCATTGGTACCCATTACTGAGAAGTCTGGTATGGGAGCCTCCATGGCCTTTGCCTTCGATTCCTCACCTGCTGTCTCAGGAGAACAGTCGTTTACTCAATGTCAAACTTCACTCTCTACATCTAACAGCCTGGCATATTCTGTTTTAAACCCTGGAGGGTCGCAGCTTCCACAACAAGTTTTGAATGTTATTTTGGAGGCCAGAAGGCCTAGTACAAGGAAGGTGTACGCAGATAAATGGAGGAGATTTTTATTTTGGAGTACAGCAAAGGACTTTGATGTTTCTAAACCTAATTTAAGTGTTGCTCTTCAATACCTTACTGAGTTACTGGACAAAGGTTTGTCCTTCTCCTCTATTAAGGTTCATGCTGCAGCAATTTCTGCTCACTATGACTGTGACCCACCATTATTTTCTCATCCTTTGTTTAAGCAATTCCTTAGAGGGGCAAAGAATATAAGACCCCCACGTAGAGCTCCTACTCCTGCTTGGGATCTCAATTTTGTGTTGGAGAAACTCACTCTACAACCTTTTGAGCCTGCAGCGACTGCCGAATTGAAATATTTATCATGGAAGACTGCTTTTTTGTTGGCCATTACCTCTGCGAGAAGGGTTTCTGAATTACAGGCCCTTATGGCGGTTGAGCCTTTCCTAATTTTCCACAAGGACAGGGTATCTTTGCGTACTAACCCTTCCTTTATGCCTAAAGTGGTTTCTAGTGTGGCTTTAAACCAAACTATTCATTTACCTACTTTTTATGCAAACCCCAAAATAAAGGGGAAAAGATTTTGCACACTTTGGATGTACACAGACAGTTGCGATATTATTTGAGCAGAACTAAAGGGTGCAGGCAGTCTCAGCAGTTGTTTGTTTCATTTGCTTTGGGTTCTCAGGGCAAACCTGTTTCAAAGCAGACTATTTCTAAGTGGATTGGTTTTTGTATTGCTTTCTGTTATTCCCATCATGGTAAGGAGATTCCAGCTGGGATTAGGCCTCATTCCACTAGGGCTACTGCCACTTCTACAGCTTTTTTAAGGGGGGTGGCTACTAAAGATATTTTGGAGGCAGCTACTTGGAGTTCAGTGCATACTTTCTCTAAGCATTACCACCTTCCACTTTACTCTAAATCTAGGGCTGGATTTGCCACTGCAATTTTACAGGGCATTTTGGCAGCTCCTAATGCTATATAGTTTTGCCATCCTCCCTTTTCTCTGCTTTGGGATTCTACCCATATGTAAGGACTGCAGCGATGTGAGATGAAGAACATAGTACAGTTTTGTACCTACCATAAATGTAGATGTTCGAAGATCCACATTGCTGCAGTCCAATTTACCCTCCCTCCTTCCCCTCTGTAGTTAGAGGTGGTTGTGTGGTTTGAGTTGTGAATATTGTAAATATTGTAAATATGATTAGTGCAGGGGTGGTTGGTTGTTTTTTGCTGTTTTTTGGCTTTAGCCTTTCTTTTTAGGGCCTTCTGACATCTGGGGCAAGAAAAGACTGAGGATATGACGTCGGTCATGCGCATTTGTACCCTGACGTCCTGATGTCAGTTTTAAGCGCCTTGACCGACGTCAGCCTAATACTTTGGTATTCGGGCCGACCGAGGACAGCGGACTACCCATATGTAAGGACTGCAGCAATGTGGATCTTCGAACATCTACATTTATGGTAGGTACAAAACTGTACTTTTTGTGCTAGGTTCAACAAACGTACTATCAAGCGTCGGGCATATTTCGCCCGACATTATTTTGGCAGAAAATTTAATTATAGCATGTCGTCGGAACAACCGACATCAGCAATGATTAAAAAATGCAAGGATAAGGACAGGCAACCACGGCCAAGACCAGATACTGAGGCCTCAGCAAGGCCTGCCGCCGGTTCTCCGGTTTTCAGCGAGACGCCTACGCAGCCCCTGACTACCGCTGATTTAGAAATTCTGATGGCCTCCTAGACCGAATCAGCTGGGCCTCAGGAGCCGGTTCCATCTCACCCCTCGGACGCCAACCCTGACGGTGATCCGGAGATTTTGGATAGGCCTTCGGTTTCTGAAGGTGTCTTCAAACCGACAACTATCTCTATTAAGTCTTATGCTAAACTTAAACCCCCCTTAAAAGTTAGGAAACCGGGTCCACAGTCCCCCCCCCCACAGGCCCCTATGCCTAAAAAACAGATGCTTAAGATGGCTGAGGATTTAATTACCCTTATCAGGGGTTCTCAACCCCCTCCTGACAAAAGGCCTAGACTGGAGGAAGATTATCCTTCCTCTGACCAAGCATCCATTTCCTCAGCTAACTCTGAGGATGAGGATTATTCCTTCCCTCCTTATGAAGAATCAGATGCTGAAGAGTCCATTCCCTCTATCCCCCCCCCCCTGAAGACTACTCTTTTGGGGAAACTTTACACACCATGAGGGAACACTTCCACTGGGAAGGCCAAGATTACTCTGACTCTAAGAAAAGACTCCGTGAGTTTCTTCTTCTCCCACAGCATAGACCCCTTGCAATTCCTCCAGTTTTAGACATTTTGGATGATGTTTACAACGAATCTAGTCTAAACCCAGATTCCTTACCTCCTGCACCAGCTAAACCAGACAGATACTACCGAGTTCCTGATTCTCATAAGTTTCTATATAAAAGCCCTGTTGCAGACCCCAAAACCATTTCCCAGGGTCCCAAAGGGGTTAAGGCCTCTACTGCTAAGAATCCACTACCTTCTGAAAGAGATTCCAGAGCATTAGAAAGATGGGGGAAGAAAGTGTATACGTCTGCCACTTTGGCCATGAGGGCCTTAAACTGCCAATTCCACATGCTAAAATACCAGCAGTATTTGATTACACAGTTAAAGCAGAAAATGATCCTCAGACAGATCAACCTGATTTCAAAGAGATGCAGGATTTGCTGCTTGCAGCAGAACAGGTGGGAAAGCATACCTTACAGTGTGGTTTTGATTCATTGGAAGCCTCATGTAGAGCAGCTGTCACAGGATCTGTAATACGTAGACATGCTTGGCTAAAAGAGCAAGCCTTACCAGAACATGTCAAAGCAAAGTTATTGGATGCTCCATTGCAGAAAGATGTGTTATTTGGTGTCAAAGCAGAGGAAGTTTTAAAGAAAATGGAAGAAAAGGCAAAATCTATGCAGACAGTTAAAGATTTTTTACAGGTACAACCTCCTCGTTTCAGCAGAAACTGACCATCAAAAAACTCGTCCTTTCCTGCATCAGACAGACCCCAAAGAGGTAGGTACAGATGCCCAAGGGGCAGAGGTCAGCCACAAGGTTCTTTCAGGCCTAGACAATGGCATACAACAACTCAAAGAGGTGGAGATGAAAGATCTCAACCCTTCAGGAAACAAACACAATGACTTCCCTCTTCGCCTGCCAAGCAAAATTGCCCTGGCAGCACCTTTGGGAGGAAAACTGGCTCTATTTCCACAAAATTGGCGCATCATAACAAAGGACAGATGGGTTCTGGATATTATTACCCAAGGCTACAGATTTCATTTTCACACTTTACCACGGATGAGAGGCATGCCAAATCTGCCTCCAAACCAAAGGGCAGAGGCACAAACGCAAATTTCAGCTCTCATGGATATGAAAACAATTCAAAAGGTACCTACAAAGGAGCAAGGTCAAGGTTTTTACTCAAGACTATTTCTAGTACCAAGAAAGGACAAAGCCTGGAGACCCATTTTAGACCTCTCAATTCTAAACACATACCTGGAGGTACCCAAATTCAAAATGCTCACACTACAGCAGCTTCTTCCCATACTGGGCAAGGAGTCTTGGCTGGTAGCGTTGGACCTCAAAGAGGCATACCTGCATGTCCCTATCAGACAAGATTGCAGAAGATACCTCAGATTTTTGTCAGGTACAACGCATTATCAATTCTCTGCATTGCCCTTTGGCTTATCTACTGCGTCCAGAGTATTTACGAAATGCCTGGCATCAGTAATTGCATACTGCAGACAACGAGGAATACAAATTTATCCATATCTGGACGACTGCCTGATCCAAGCGGACAGCAGGGCCATTCTATTACAGCATCTGGCATTTGTGACAAAGCTGCTAAGTTGCCTAGGATACACAGTAAACAAAAAGAAGTCAAAGCTAATACCCTCACAAGACATAATATTCCTGGGTGCCAGCTTAAATACAACGGCCCAGATGGCTTATCTCACGCCAGACAAACAAAAACAACTGACTCAATACTTCAAAAAGATGGCAACTTTTACCCAGCTCACTGCAAGGAAAATCCTGCAGGCACTGGGGTTCATGGCATCCTGCATTCAACTAATTCCACATGCAAAGCTGCATATGAGGAAATTACAATGGTACCTGAAAAATGTATGGACTCAACACAGACACAGCCTCGAAACAAGTATACCTCTCATTCCCTCCCTTCAAAAAGAGTTCCTATGGTGAGCTCAAGCATGTCAAATAAACAAGGGTCTTCCTTTTGTCTTGCCTCCAGCAAACCAAACTATGACAACAGATTCTTCAGACTACGTCTGGGGAGCACACATGGCAGGACAGTGCATACAGGGCAAATGGTCTGCAAAACAAATGCATCTACACATCAACCAAAAGGAGATGCTAGCTGTGCAAAATGCACTGACAGCCTTCAAGGACCTCTTGCATCCAGGACAACTACTAATAAGGACAGACAACACCACAGTTATGTGGTACATAAACAAACAGGGAGGAACCCACTCCTAGCCTTTATGCAGACAGGCACTGACCTTGTGGAACACAGCATTGACTTACCAAGTACAACTGCAAGCACAATTCCTGCCAGGAAAGGAAAACATATTGGCAGACGAAATAAGCAGAAATGTGGCAGATCCTCACGAGTGGAGACTACACCCGCAAGTTTTTTCAATGATAACTCAAAGGTGGGGACACCCAGACATAGATCTATTTGCCTCCCCCAACAATTGCCAACTACAGAAATTTTGCACAAGGACTTATCATTCCCTAGCCTGGAAAGTGGACGCCCTATCATTCAGTTGGACAGCATTGACAGTCTATGCCTTCCCACCACTACCTCTCTTGACCAAGGTGTTACTGAAAGTCAGATCAGAGAGACCACAAATGATCCTCATTGCTCCGGACTGGCCACGTCAGCATTGGTACCCATTACTAAGGACCTTGACTCACAGCCCTTCATGGATCTTACCTCAATTCCCACTTCTGTTGACTCAGCAAAACTCTCAGATCCTTTACAGTCAGCTAAGGACTTTAAATTTATCTGCATGGAGAATACCTTGAACTATCAATTAGCACTTCTCTCAAAGGATGTCCTGAATGTCATTTTGGAGGCCAGGAGGCCCAGCACCAGAAAAACTTACTCAGACAAATGGAAAAGATTTTGTGCATGGAACCAGGCTAAAGGCCAAAATCCTTGGATACCAAACATTCCTCAAATACTGCAATACTTAACTGAGATGCTACACAAAGGCCTTTCTTTCTCATCCATTAAGATCCATGCTTCAGCCATTTCAGCTCAATATAATACGGATCCTCCCATATTCTCACACCCTTTGCTAAGGCAGTTTCTCAGAGGGGCTAAGAATATAAGACCCCCCAGAAAACCCCCAACACCAGCTCGGGGCCTCAACTTCGTTTTAGAAAAATGAACACTGCCTCCTTTTGAACCAGCCTTCTCAGCAGAATTACAATACTTGTCATGGAAAACAGCTCTGTTGCTGGCTATCACCTCAGCACGCAGAGTCTCAGAACTACAGGCACTAATGGCAGTGGAACCTTTCATAATTTTCCATCGGGGCAGGGTCTCTTTACGGACTAACCGTACCTTTATGCCAAAGGTAGTATCCAGCGTGGCTTTGAATCAGACCATTCATTTACCCACCTTTTATCCAAACCCCCCCAGAATAAAGGAGAAAGACTCCTTCGCTCTTTGGACATTCACAGACAGCTACGTTACTGTTTGGATAAGACAAAGACCTTCAGAAAAACTGACCAGCTCTTTGTATCCTATGCTGCAGGTTCACAAGGAAAGGCTATTTCAAAACAGACCATCTCCAAATGGATTGCACATTGTATCCGCTTTTGCTACTCGCACCATGGGAAAGCAGTGCCTGTTAATATTAGGTCCCATTCTACCAGGGCTACAGCAACCTCAGCAGCCTTTCTCAGGGGGGTTCCAACCAAGGACATTCTGGAGGCAGCTACTTGGAGTTCAGTGCACACCTTTACCAAGCACTACCACCTTCCATTATACTCAAAAACCAGAGCTGGTTTTGCCACTGCAGTTCTGCAGGGCATCCTAGCTTCACCTAACCCAGTTTAGTACCAGCCACCCCCCCATAGCTTTGGGATTCAACCCAAGCGTTATGACTGCAGCAGTATAACACGATGAGCATAGTACAGATGTCCTTCAAGGATGCATCTGCAGTCTTTACAAATGGGTTGTCCTGTCGTCAGGCAGCCCTTCGGTCGGCCGGATTCCAAAGTCTGGGTCTGGCTTCGGCTGGTGTCGCACTTCACCCGACGTCATTGCGGCAGTTATTCGGGTATAAAGGCATCAGCCAACGCCATTTTCCCCAGTCTTTCTTGACGCGTGGCGCCCGAAGCAGAAGCTGTTCGCAAGTGCCGGTCGGTCAGATCCAGAGATTACTACTACCGAATACTACTTCGAAGACTTCTATAAAGCTAAGTACCCCGTTGGGGACTCTTTCTTGCCTCAGCCGATGTCAGAGAAAGTTAATAACTGTTTATCTTGTGGGAAACAAATACCGCATAAAGATTTCCACTCCTATTGCATACATTGTGTAGGCCCAGACCACGACGTAGCAGCTTGTCTAGCCTGTGCTTCTTTTAACCGACGGACGCTTAGACGCCGTTCGGACTTTGCTGAACAGATTTTCGGCTCCGATTTTGCCTACATTATGCCGTCGGATCCTCTGACTACGCAAATAACCAAAAAACGCAAAGAAAAGGACCGACACTCGCGGTCCGCGGTTTCGGCCGAAACCGCGGTTAAGCAAACCAAGAGTGTCTCGGTTTCGGCCGAAACCGAGCAAGCGGTTCTTTCTTCAGCCGATAACATGCCTTCTACCGAGGCCTCTTCTAACCTGGTAGAAACGGCTTCTGAAATCCAACCTTCTGTTGCGGTTTCACAGGATTTATCAGACACCATTCCCCTGGATGTTTCAACCCCTGCACGTGGAGCTGCTAGGCCTCCTCCAGCTATGTCTATTAAGGCCTTTGCCAGGGCTAAAGCAGCCAAAGCATCAAAACCTGTGCCTGCCAAGCCCCCCTCTCACAGGCCCAGCACCAGCTCCCATATGCTTTCTTTGGCTGAGGATCTCATCTCTTTAATTCGTGGAGCCCAGCCTCATCCAGACAGGGCCTCTCTCCTCCTCCAGAAAAGAGGCCTAGAGCAGAGCCCCCTGAGCCAGTATCCACAGATGATTCCTCTGATGACTCAGAACATACAGACCCTCCTGAGGCTTCTTATTCTCCTTACGAAGACTCTGATGCTGAGGAGTCCATCCCTTCAGCCTCTCCTCCTGAGGAATTTTCCTTTGGGGAAACCTTGCATGCTATGAGGGAACAATTTCAGTGGCAGGGCCAAGATTTCTCAGACTCTAGAAAAAGGCTTAGGACCTTTCTACATTTGCCACAGCATAGGCCTTTAGCTATACCTCCAGTTCTTTCTGTTGTTGATGATGCATTTAATGATGCCTGCACTGCTCCTGATTCTTTACCTCCGGCTCCTGCTAAGCCCGATAGGTACTACAGGGTCCCGGACACTCATCACCACTTATATAAGGCTCCTTTTGCAGATCCAGAGACTATCTCCCAGGGTCCTAAAGCTGTAGTAGCTACTTCTTCTAAAAAACCCCTCCCCTCTGAAAGGGAATCCAGGTCCTTAGAGAGATGGGGTAAAAAAGTTTACACCTCTGCTACTTTGTCAGCTAGAGCTTTGAACTGCCAATTTCATATGATTCAATATCAAGAGTTTATGCTTGACCAGTTGACTAAAAAGCTGTCCTCTGAAGAATCTTTAGATAAAAGTATGTCCAAGAAATGGTACATAACATACAGCAGGTTAGTAACCATTCTTTAAAATGTGGCTATGATGCACTGGAGGCTTCCTTTAGATCAGCCATGACTGGCACAGTTATCAGGAGGCATGCATGGTTGAAAGAACAGGCATTACCAGACCATGTCAAATCTAAGCTTTTGGATGCACCTATGGACAAGGTCAATTTATTTGGTTCCCCTGCACAGCAGGTACTAAAAAAGATGGAAGAGAAAGCAAAATCTGTGCAAACAGTGAAAGATTTCTTACAAGTTCAACCTCCAAGGTTTAGCAGGAACTGGCCCTCCAAGAATTGGTCCTTTCCGGACTCCTCTAAGGCACAAAGAGGCAGGAATAGGCGCTCTAGAGGCAGAAACCAATCCAGGGGTGCCTACAGGGGTCGCCCGTGGCAGGGTAACAACCAACGAGGCACGGATACAGCCACCACCACTACAACAACTCAATCACAGTGACTTGACGGTGGCACCGCCTACCAGGGAACAACTAGAAGCACCCTTAGGCGGAAAGTTAACCTTATTTTCAAGAAATTGGCACTGCATTACAAGAGAAAAATGGATTTTGCAAACTATAGACCAAGGTTACAGGTTCCATTTCCATACTCTACCAGGGAAGAGAGGAATGCCAAACCTACCACCTACTCAAAGGACAGAAGCTCTAAAACAGATATCTCAATTATTAAGAATGAGAGCTGTGGAAAAGGTACCATCTATGGAGCAAGGAAAGGGATTTTACTCCAGACTCTCCCTGGTACCAAGAAAAGAAAACAAATGGAGGCCTATTCTAGACCTGTCCGCTTTAAACACATTCCTCATTGTTCCAAAATTCAAAATGCTGACCCTACAGCAGCTTCTTCCCATGCTGGGCAAGGAGTCTTGGCTGGTAACTCTAGATCTCAAGGAGGCATACATGCACGTCCCCATAAGACCAATTTGCAGAAGATACCTCAGATTTCTTGCAGGATCAGAGCATTATCAATTCTCAGCATTGCCCTTTGGCTTATCTACTGCGCCCAGAGTGTTCATGAAATGCCTGGCATCAGTAATCGCTCATTGCAGACTTCAGGGAATTCAAATCTATCCCTACCTGGACGACTGCCTGATACAAGCGGACAACAAAAATAAACTAACAGAAGACTTACAAAGAGTCATCTACCTGCTGCAAGCCCTGGGATATACAGTCAATACAAAGAAGTCAAGGCTGATTCCATCCCAAAGAATAACCTTTCTGGGTGCAGAACTGGACACATCAAAACAAATGGCATTTCTAACTGCAGAAAAGAAAGAGCAACTTCCTCTCTACTTCTTGGCATTAACAAAGCAGAACCATCTAACTGCAAGAAAAGTGCTACAAGCTCTAGGCTTCATGGCATCCTGCATAATACTGGTCCCTCATGCCAGGCTGCATATGAGAAAGCTACAGTGGTACCTAAAGAATTTGTGGTCCCAGCACAAGCACAGCCTAGAAACCAAAAGTCCAATGATCCCATGCCTGAAGCAAGAGTTCCTATGGTGGGCTCAGGCCTGCCAATCAAACCCAGGATTGCCCTTCTGCAAAAGTCAACCAAGACAAACCATCACGACGGATGCCTCAGACCTCGGTTGGGGGGCACACATGCTGGGCAAGTGCATTCAAGGCCTATGGACTCAAGACCAGCTGCATCTGCACATAAATCTAAAAGAAATGATGGCAGTAAAATTGGCAATCCAGGCATTCAGACCTTTTCTCCAAGAAGGCCAGTTGATAAGGACAGACAACACCACAGTTATGTGGTACATCAACAAACAGGGAGGCACACACTCATACCCTCTATGCCGGCTGGCACTGGACCTATGGGATGTGGCTCTGAGCTACAACATTCAGTTACAGGCAATTTATGTACCAGGGAAGGAAAACATTCTAGCAGACATATTAAGCAGAACTACAACAGATGCCCACGAATGGATGCTGCATCCGGACATCTTCAAAACCATCACAAGACAATGGGGATTACCACAAATAGACTTGTTTGCATCCCCATTCAATCACCAGTTGAAAAAATTCTGCACAAGGACTTACCACCCACTTGCTTGGAAGGTGGACTTCCTATCTTTCAGTTGGAAAAACCTGACAGCATACGCATTTCCACCACTTCCTTTGATGCACAAGGTGCTTCTGAAGATCAAAGAGGAACGTCCGAGGATCATTCTGATAGCCCCAGACTGACCAAGACAACATTGGTATCCACTGCTGAGGAGCATGTCCCGGGAGCAAATATGGACACTGCCCCTGATCCCATTACTGCTAACACAGAACAACTACAACATCCTGCATCCAAACCTAAAAACTCTGCAGCTAACTGCCTGGAACATTACATAACAGCAATTAACCCAAATTTATCACAAATGGTTAAAGACATAATCCTGGAGGCTCGTAGACCTTCAACAAGAAAGAATTATGCAGCAAAATGGAAAAGATATCTCATCTGGAGTACTGCAAAGGGGCAAGATGTGACACTGGTGAACATAGCCAACATCCTGGAGTACTTGGCGGAGCTCTTCCATACAGGCCTGTCCTATTCTTCCATCAAGATACATGCATCAGCTATTTCAGCAGAATACAGCTTGGATCCTCCTGTCTTCTCGCATCCTCTGCTCAGACAGTTTCTGAGAGGAATTAAAAATGTAAAACCTCCCAGGAAACCTCCATTGCCAGCATGGGACTTGAACTTTGTGCTAGAAAAACTGACTCTTCCTCCTTTCGAACCAGCAGCAACAGCAGAATTACAATACTTATCCTGGAAGACCGCTTTCCTGCTGGCAATAACTTCAGCAAGAAGGGTCTCTGAACTACAGGCATTAATGGCAGTGCAACCCTTCCTGATCTTCCATCAAGATAGAGTGTCCATGAGAACAAATCCTACATTTATGCCTAAGGTGGTATCCAGAGTCTCTTTAAATCAGGCTATCCACCTTCCTACATTCTTCCCCAACCCACAGAACAGGGGAGAAAGGCTCTTACATACCTTGGATGTACACAGACAATTACGCTACTACCTGGACAGGACAAAAAACAATAGAAAAACTGACCAGCTTCTGGTAGCATATGCAACAGGAAAGGAAGGAAAACCAATTTCTAAACAGACATTCTCCAAATGGATAGGAAATTGCATTAGATTTTGTTACTCCTACCATGGAAAGAAAACTCCAGAGAACATCAGGCCTCACTCCACAAGGGCTACAGCCGCTACCACAGCTTTCTTACGAGGAGTGGCTACCAAGGACATTATAGAGGCTGCTACTTGGACCTCCGTGCATACATTTGCCAAGCATTATAACTTACCTCTATACTCTAGATCCCGTGCTGGTTTTGCCACTGCTGTTTTGCAAGGGATCCTAACTACACCATAATCTCTTCTCATTTCCTCCTCCCTAGTTTAGCTATGGTATTCTACCCATTTGTAAAGACTGCAGATGCATCCTTGAAGGACATAGTACAGTTTTGTACCTACCATAAATGTAGATGTCCGAGAGGAATGCATCTGCAGTCAGGATTACCCACCCTCCTTCCCCTCTGAGGTACTCCTAGGGTATTTGCCAATCTTCAGCTAGCTTGGGGGGGATCTATTATGGTGTATTTGTTTGTATATATGTACATACATGCTTAATTTGTGTGTTTTGCTCTCTATTATTTGGAAACTTGGCATTTATCCAAATTTAGCCATCCAAGAGGGCACCTGGCATCTGGGGCAAGAAACACTGAGGAAAATGGCGTTGGCTGATGCCTTTATACCCGAATAACTGCCGCAATGACGTCGGGTGAAGTGCGACACCAGCCGAAGCCAGACCCAGACTTTGGAATCCGGCCGACCGAAGGGCTGCCTGACGACAGGACAACCCATTTGTAAAGACTGCAGATGCATTCCTCTCGGACATCTACATTTATGGTAGGTACAAAACTGTACTTTTTGTACCTACCATAAATGTAGATGTTCGAGTGTATATACTGCTGCAGTCCAGGTTACCCTCCCACCATCCCCTCTACATACCAGGGTGTTTGTTATAACTCCATGTACATCAATCTATTGAATGCAAGTCTGTATGGTGTATTTGCTAACAGCTAGTACTATTGTTTATCTACTAAGGTATTTTTGCATAGTTATTTGTATTGCCTTCCTAACTGGGGGCACCTGACATCTGGGGCAAGAAAAACTTAAGAAAATGGCGTTGGCTGCCTCTTTTATCCCCCTGTCGCACTGACGACAACCGACGCCGGACCATGACTTTGGGATTCGGCCGACTGCGGGGACCGCCTGACGGCAGGATAACCCAAGTGTGATGACTGCAGCAGTATATACATTCGAACATCTACATTTATGGTAGGTACAAAACTGTACTTTTCATGCTCCCTATAGCTCAGACCTCTCTCTGTCTTTACCTTCCCACACTTTCACTTATTCTTTCCTTTATGCACTTCACCTCAAGATTGCATCAGTATACACATCTGCAAATTAGTATAGTTATTTCTTTTTTTTTTCTCTGTAACAGAGCTTTTAGATTTTGAAATATTTTATGTAATATTTTGCATCTATGTTCTGTAGCGTTTTATTCTGTGGTACGTAATCATATTTTTCAATTTTTTTTAATTTCTTTGAAATGGAGCTTTTGTACCCTGGCTTCCTCTGAAAAAGGGCCATCTGGCTCAGTCGGACATTCCCAGTAAACAAATGTAAAATAAAATAAATTACTGGTGAGCTGCTGCTCAGTAGTGCATCTGCTTTGCTTCTGTTGAGAGAGAGAGCACAGGAACATTATTTGCTGGGGACTGATGATCACTGGAAAGCCTAATAACTGCTTCATAGGTGCCAGTTTGGAATTTGTGCTTAACTTTTGCTCCTGGTGAGAGGAGGCGAGTTCATAAATTCCTGACTGTGGTTGGGAAGTAAGTGCCTGTGCTTGACATTCCTGATTGGTCTGGTTGCAACTGTACCCACCAGGAAGAAAGATCCACCCAGGTGGAATCACAACATCAGTAGGCTGTATAACATAGGAAGAAAATCATGGCAAAATTTAGGAGGTTCAGCACCCAGCAGGATAAAAGCACTCTTATCAAACTAAACAAACAAATCAGAGGACAAAGAAAGTCTGCCAAAGTCAAATTTGAGGTAAGTTTGGCCTCCCAGGCCAAGGACAACCACAAGGCATTTTTCAGCTGTGCCTACAACCTCAAAGACAAAACACAACTGTGTGCAAAGCTCATTGTGGTGGAACCATCTGTACTAAGCCAGAAGATATAGCAAACCTACTGGCCGATTAAATTCAGTTCCAACTTTAGCCCTCTTTCCCCATCAACCTTCCCTCAGGAAATTCCATCAAATATAACTCTCCCTACTATTACAAGGGAACAGGTCCTTAATGCTCTCTGTAAGGCCAAGAATAACTGCATCAGTGGGCTCAGGCAGTATCCCAGGATGCTTTCTAAATAGCACAAAACATGATCTGTCAGGCCCACTGGAATTGCTATTTAACTGTAACCTCCAAACAGGCTTTGTGCCTCATGAATGGAAAACCGCAACAGTCATCCCTTTGCACGAAGGTGGGCCATCTACAGACCCTGGAAACTACAGATCCGTAAGTCTCACTAGTCTCATATACAAAGCCATGGAAATGATCACTATTGACATAAGAAAACTCCAGACACTGGACCCAACCAAATTTGGTTTCATCAAGGGCAGGGAATGCTTACTCAGCCTGGTGGACTTCTTTGAGAAGGTCATCAAAGCAATAGTTGAGGACAGAATTGTTCACACTGTCTACCTTGACCTGGCCAAGACATTTGACACAACCTCCACTTGGGCATTGTTGACAAATTTTAAGAGGTTAGGTACAAACTCTTATGTAACCCAGTGGATAGCCAGCTGGCTCATAGACAGGAGTCAGGAAGTTAGAATTGTGGAGTCCACCTCTACAAAGAAGCCAGTGACAAGCAGAGTCCCTCAGGGATTGGTCTTAAGACTGCTTTTTTTGGCATTTACTTCTCTAAAGTCAGGGCCAATGTCAATGGCCTCTGGCTAACAAAATTTGCAGATTGCAAATTAGGAGCTGTCATTGATTTGCCCACCAACACAAATGTTCTCCAGGAAGGGCTGAAACAGAGAAACAACTGGTGTCAGAGCCAAGGACTAAAACTAAATGCCAATAAATGCATAATGGTATCCTTCAGGAAGTCATCCACCCCTGGTAACCATTATATTGAGAACACAGTGTAAGAGTTGACCCAGTAGTCAGGGACTTGAGGAAACAGATGGACAGTAATCTAGCCTTTAGCCGTCACATGTCTACAGTAGAGAGGAAATCATTCTCTTTTGTGCAACTTATAAGTAAAGGTATGGCATCTAGGTCCAAGGAAATCCTTGTTCCACTGTATTTGGCATTCATCAGATCTATCATTGAGTACAATCCCCCCTTTGGTATGTACAACAATTGGAATGTCCACAAAGGCTCCTCTTGTAACCTGAGACCAATGCTGCGGATTGTTCTGCCATCAGTGCAGCTGCACTTAATGCCTGCAGACAGCCTGGTAATCCTGTAGCCACCAGGTTTAACAATAAACTGTAATGTGCAATAGGTTTAAATGCATCACTGTGTTTTTGAACTAATACCCATGCTGCATACACCTCCCCCCCACACACACACACACTTTTCGTGACAGAACAAGGTGAAAGGTTTCTTATAATCTGGGAATACTAAGGCTGAGGCTGTAGCAATGGCTTGCTTTAAGAAAGCAAAAACACTGTCTTCCTTTTCTTTACAGGGCAACAGCTCTGGTGTGTCTTGTATGAGCATATCAATCAAAGGTGTAGCAATTTCTGCATAATTTGATACTCACTGTCTGCAGCATCTAGCCAAATGTACAGCTGCATCTGAGTAACAGGGTGGGATGCCATTATGATAGCTGCAGTACATGAAGGTAGGAGATGCCTCTCTCCATGTGATATTAAGTGTCCTAAATACTTTACCTTGGGTGACTACAGCTGACATTTTTTCTTGGATACTTTGTGTCCCTTTTTTGCCAATTTATTCAGTAAATGTATGGTGTCCTGCTGACAAAAGTGTTCATGTATCTGAAGCTACAAGTAAACCATGTGCATATTGTACCAATGCAGATTTGCATGGAAACCAGATTTCTTTAAGATCCTGCTTTAAAATTTGTGAAAAAATTGAGGGGTTATCCACAAACCCTTGTGGCAGCCATAGCCAGGTATGTTGAATTCCCCCATATGTGAAGGCATATGAATGCTGGTTATATGGATGGAAAAGAAAACTAAACCTAAATCTACTACAGAAAAGCAAGTGGTCCATGGTGGTGTGCAACTCAGTATATTTGCTGGATTTGGCATTACAGGGTATGAAGGGATGACAGCATGGTTTACTTCTGTTAAGTCCTGTGCAAACCTATATGCATCTCTGCCTGGCTTTTTAACTGGAAGAATGGGGAGTATTACAGCAACTACACATTTTTGCAATAATTCTCTGATGAAGCAGAGATTCAGTTACAGGTTTGATTTGCTGTTCTTCCTCTGGTTTTAAAGGATACTGTACTAAGCGAGGAAGTGCCTTAGTAGGATCCACACATATTTATATAGGTATGGCAGATTTTGACAGACCTACCTTGTTAGAATGTCTTGCCCACAAAATGGTAGGAACCTGCTACAGTCTGTGGTCTGCACTCAAACATGGCTGTTCTGTTTTATCCCCAAGTAACACTAAATATGGCAGTCACTAATTTTTCAGATTTGTCCGGTGCATCTAAATAAAAGCCATCTGCAGTGCAAAAGATTGTACATTTTAATTTGCAAAACAGATCCTTACTCGTTAAGTTTGTTGGAGCCGAGGTGCTTTATAGAAAGGCTTGCTTATTTTAAGTCAGTCCTAAAGAGACTGGGATAGGTTTAGATACAGGAAAAATAATGGGAGTGTTAGTAACACCTACTGTCCTGGTCACTTATTTTTAGCATAAATCGAGTCACACCATTGTCAGTTAGAAATGGAACATCTTTTTGTCCCACTTTTAACTTAAATGTCCTCATTTAACTACTAGCGTTAGCGCTGTTATGTTTACCACATCCTCCCCCCACCGTGAGCCTTGTTAGTACATTTTTCCTAACATTTGCTGCCACTCTGGGGGTGAGCAATGGTAGAGAAACATTGGTAGGATTTTGATTTTGACACTGTTGTTCTATTGTGGATTAGGGCATTTTCTTTCCACTGTCCTATTTGCCCACATTTGTGACAAACCCCTTCCCAACTTGGTTCTGTTGAACATTTGATGTTCTTCATGTTTCACTGTTGCAGTCATCACACTTGGGTTATCTGCCTGCAGGTAGCCCTCACTCGGCCCGAATAACAGAGTCTTGGAATTTCTGCATCGGATGCTGTCACTTTTTCCATGACGTCAGGTCATCAGGGGTATAAAACATGCAGCCGACACCATTACAGCAGCTTTTCTTGCCGCGTGGAGCCCAAAGCAGAAGCAGTTAGTAAGTGCCAGTCGGCTGCTACCTGAAATTTTCGTTATTCAAGTTTCAGACCTGAAGTCTTCTAAAGCTGAGTACCCTGTTGGGGATCCTTTTTTCTTGCTGTAACCGATGTCAGAAAAAATGAATTGTCTTGACTGTGGAAAGCAAATACCTCACAGAGATTTTCATTCTTACTGCGTCACCTGTTCAGGCCCAGACCACATCATTCCTCACTGTCGCTTTTGTGCCCTGTTTAACGCCCAAACTATTCGTCGTCAGGCTATCTTTGTTGCTAAATTCTTTCGCTCTTGTTCTCCATATTCCGAAATGACTTTGATAAGCCATCCGACTACCGATCGTCCGAAAATACGTAAGGATAAAGACAGAGACAGACCACATAGGTCCAAAACTGCTGACAATGCTTCCGTTAAGCTAGCCACCAGTCCACAGGTACTCAGTGAGGCGATTTTGCAGCCCCTGATAGCCGCTTCTACAGATTCGCAGGCCTCTACTGAGACCAATTTGGAATCCGGTATGCCGCGAGATGCTTCTTCGACTATGGAACCTGCAGATGTCTGTACCTTGGATGGGTCCGGAGCCGCTGTGCAGGCACCAGCTTCTGAGGGTGTATTCAGACCTTCCGATGTTTGTATTAAACTGACTACTTTGTTTCTGTCTAAAACTACCGAATTTCTCAGGCCTAGAGTTCGCACTACACCTAGGAAACAGATGAACAAAGCACATTCTCAAGCTCCTTTGCCTCAGAAACAAATGCTTGGAATGGCTGAAGACCTTATTACTTTAATTAGGGGAAGCCATCCTTCCCCCTCTAAAAGACAAAGAATTGATTTTCATTCTGATTTTTCAGATCATGAGTCTGATGACCCTCACCCCTCTGATTACCAGGACATACCCTTATCTACCTATGAGGATTCTGATGCAGAGGATTCCATTCCCTCTGCCTCCCCACCAGAGGATTTTTCCTTTCGGTGAAACCCTGCATACCCTCAGAGACCATTTCTGCTGCGAGTGTCAGGACTACCCACAGTCCAAAAAGAGACTCAAGGAATTTTTAAACTTGCCTCAGCACAGGCCTCTAGCTATCCCTCCTGTTCTGGAAATTGTAGATGATCTCTTCATGGAATCCAGTCTTACCCCTGATACTTTGCCACCAGCTCCTAGAAAACCTGACTGGTACTACAGAGTACCTGACTCTCACAAATTTCTATTTAAGAATCCTAGTGTGGATCCAGAGACCATTTCCCAGGGACCTAAAGGCATTAAGGCTACTACAGCCAAAAACCCTACCCCTTCGAACAAGGATTCTAGAGCTTTAGACATATGGGGAAAGCAGGTATACACCTCTGCTACTCTTGCCATCAGGGCTCTCAATTGTCAAGTTTCACATGTTAAAGTACCAGCAACATATTATGGAACTAATTAAACAAAAAATTATGTTGATTCCTGATTGTGCAGAACATAAAAATTTACAAGAATCAATGCATTCTGCAAGCCAAGTTGGAAAACATACTTTGCAGTGCGGTTTTGATGCTTTAGAAACATCGTGCAGGGCTGCTGTCACTGGGTCTGTTCTTAGAAGGCATGCTTGGCTAAAGGAACAAATCTTTCCAGACCATGTCAAAGCAAAATTACTAGATGTCCCATTAAACCAAGAACGTTTGATGTTCATCGTGTTTCACTGTTGCAGTCATTACACTTGGGTTATCCTGCTGGCAGGCTACCCGCAGTCGTCCCAAGTTCCAAAGTCTAGGTCCGGCGTCGGTTGCTGTCGCCTCTTCCCTGACGTCAGGGCGCCAGGGGTATAAAAGATGCAACCGATGCCATTTTCTTCCGTCTTTCTTGCCGCGCGGTGCCCAAACCAGAAGCAGTTCGCAAGTGCCGGTCGGCCGACTCCTGAGATTTTTGAAATAGAGTTTCAGAACCGAAGTCTTCAATAAAGCTAAGTACCCCGTTGGGGAAATGTTTTCTTGCTCCAGACCGATGTCAGTAAAAGTTAACAATTGTATTTCTTGTGGGAAGCAAATACCTCAGAAAGACTTTCACTCTTACTGTATTCCTTGCTTAGGCCCTGACCACGACGTTACTAGTTGTCGGTTTTGTGATAGATTCAACAAACGCACTATTAAACGTTGGTTTGATTTTGCATTACATTACTTTGGCCGAAGGTTTAACTATATAATGCCGTCGGAACAACCGACCAGAATTCATAAAAATCGCAAAGACAAGGAAAAGGACAGGCATCCGAGGTCCAAAACGGACGACGAAGCCTCTTCTAGGCCAGTCGCCGGTTCTCAGTGAGGCGCTTTCACAGCCCCTGACACCCGCTACCTCAGAGCCACAGGCTGTATCCGACTCCCACGTGGAGACAACTAGGCCTCTGGATACTCAAGGTATTGGGCCTAGGGAAAATATTCCCTCAGATGGGTCCTGAGCCGCTGAGCAGGCATCGGCTTCTGAGGGTGTTTTCAGACCTTCACAGCTTACTATTAAATCCTCTGCAGCAGCCAAGGTACAGTCAAAGACACCATTAAAGACAATGAAACAAGTACAGCATTCTCCTGGACAGTCATCCATGCCAAAGAAACAGATGCTTAAAATGGCCGAAAACTTAATTACTTTGATCAGGGGTTCCCATCCCCCTCCTGATAAAAGGCCTAGGCAAGATACTGACTATGATTCCTCTGACCAGGTTTCTATTTCCTCTGATTCCTCTTCAGATCAGGGCTATTCTCTTCCTCCCTATGAGGACTCTGATGCTGAAGAATACCTTCAGCCTCTCCACCTGAGGATTACTCTTTTCGGGAAACTCTGCACACCATGAGGGAACATTTCCACTAGGAGAGCCAGGATTATTCAGAATCCAAGAAAAGGCTCAGAGATTTTATTTTACTGCCTCAACACAGGGCCCTGGCTATCCCCCCTGTGCTTGATATTGTTGATGATGTTTTCTCTGAATCCAGTCTCCTGATTCTTTACCCCCTGCACCAGTCAAGCCAGACAGGTATTACAGGGTCCCTGACTCTCATAAATTTCTTTATAAAAACCCTGCTGCTGAGCCTGAAACAATTTCTCAGGGTCCCAAAGGGGTTAAGGCTTCCACTGCTAAAAACCCTGTTCCCTCTGATAGGGATTCTAGAGCTCTGGATAGATGGGGAAAAAAGTTTACACTTCTACTACTTTAGCTGTAAGGGCTTTAAACTGCCAGTTTCACATGCTTAAATATCAGCAGTATCTCATGTCTTTGTTAAAACAGAAAATGCTTACAAATTCAGAAAATCCTGACAATAAGGAAATGCAGGAATTATTGCATGCAGCTGAACAAGTGGGAAAGCATACTCTGCAATGTGGTTTTGATTCATTAGAGGCTTCTTGCAGAGCCGCAGTTACAGGCTCTGTCATTCGAAGGCATGCTTGGTTGAAAGAACAAAGTTTACCTGAACATGTTAAAGTAAAATTATTGGATGCTCCACTACAGCATGATACTTTGTTTGGTGTTAAGGCAGAAGAGGTGTTAAAGAAAATGGAGGATAAAGCAAAATCTATGCAGACAGTAAAGGATTTCTTACAGGTTCTACCACCTAGGTTTAGTAGAAACTGGCCTTCAAAAAATTGGTCCTTTCAGGTGTCAGACAGGCCACAAAGAGGCAGATACAGACGTCCAAGAGGCAGATCTCAGCCCCAAGGCTCCTACAGACCTAAACAATGGGGGTGCTTCTGCCCCCAAAGGAGGAGAAGACAAATCACAACCTTATAGGAAACAGTCCCAATGACTTTCCTCTACAAAGGCCAACCACTTACTTTTGGCAGCACCCCTAGGGGGAAAGCTAGCACTTTTCGCACAAAACTGGCACATAATCACCCAGGACAAATGGGTACTGAATATAGTTTCTCAGGGTTATAGGTTCGACTTTCACACCCTTCCAAAATCAAAAGGTATGCCGGACCTGCCACAAAACCAGTGGGCAGAGGCACAAAAGGAAATTGCTGCTCTCATGGACATGGGAGCTATTCAAAGAGTACCACAGCAAGAACAGGGACAAGGAATTTTACTCAAGACTCTTCCTGGTACCCAGAAAGGACAAAGCCTGGAGACCGATACTGGACTTGTCCATCTTAAATACTTTCCTGGATGTTCCAAAATTCAGAATGTTAACACTGCAGCAACTTCTACCCATGCTGGGCAAGAAGGCTTGGCTAGTTACTTTGGACCTCAAGGAGGCATACCTGCATGTCCCAATCAGACAGTCTTGCAGAAGATACCTCAGAGTCATAGCTGGCTCAATGCATTACCAATTCTCTGCACTGCCCTTTGGCTTATCTACTGCGCCCAGGGTCTTCACAAAATGCCTGGCACCAGTAATTGCATTTTGCAGACAAAGAGGAATTCAAATATATCCCCTACTTGGACGACTGCCTTATTCAAGCAGAGAGCAAGGACATTCTACTAAAGCATCTGGCGTTTGTAAAAAGATTATTAATTTGCCTAGGGTACACAGTAAACGAAAAGAAATCAAAACTAGTGTCCTCTCAAGAGATAATATTCCTGGGTGAAAGCTTAAATACAACTGCCCAGATGGCTTATCTCACGCCAGACAAACAAAGGCAACTGACTCATTACTTTCAAATGATGGCAACAAAGACCCAGCTCCCTGCAAGAAAAATTTTGCAGGCCCTGGGATTCATGGCATCCTGCATTCTACTACAATGGTATCCAAAAAATGTTTGGACTCAACATTGCCACAGCCTGGAAACAATAGTAACTATAATTCCCTGTGTACAACAGGAGTTTCGATGGTGGTCCAGGGCCTGTCACCACAACAAGGGACAGCCCTTCACCTTACCCACAGCCAGGCAGACAATAACAACGGATGCATCGGATTATGCCTGGGGGGCACACATGGCAGGAAAATGTATTCAGGGCATGTGGCCCAAGGAACAAATGCATCTTCACATCAATCAAAAAGAGATGCTAGCTGTACAGAATGCCCTGACAGCCTTCAAGGATCTACTACATCCAGGACAACTATTACTAAAGACGGACACCACCACAGTTATGTGGTACATAAACAAGCAAGGGGGCACACATTCCTACCCCCTCTGCAGGCAAGCCATGACTCTGTGGAGCACAGCACTGACGTATCAAGTACATCTGCAGGCACAATTCCTGACAGGAAAGAAAAATACACTGGCAGACGAACTAAGCAGAAATCTCATGGATCCACATGAATGGAAAACTAAATCCACAGGTCTTCAGCATGAAAACAAGGAAATGGGGACGCCCAGACATAGATCTTTTTGCCTCCCCTCACAACTGCCAACTACAGAAATTCTGCACAAGAACTTATCACTCACAAGCATGGAAAGTGGATGCTCTTTCATTCAGCTGGAAAACCCTGACAGTTTATGCCTTCCCTCCACTGCCTCTTCTTCCCAAGGTATTCCTAAATGTCAGACAAGATAAGCCAAAAATGATCCTGATTGCCCCAGACTGGCCACGCCAGCACTGGTACCCAATCCTAAAGAGCTTGTCTCAAGGCCCGACCTGGCCTTTACCTCAAAATCCTCATCTTTTGACTCAACAAAACAATCAGATTCTACACAGTCAACTCAGAACCTTTAAATCTGGCTGCATGTCAGATAATATAGTCACTCAGACCACACCTCTCTCTAAAGCTGTTATGGATGTCATTTTAGAAGCCAGGAGGCCCAGCACTAGGAAATCTTATGCAGAAAAAAGGAATTGATTCTGTGCTTGGAACCAGGCACAAGGACTCGAGCCACTTGTTCCAAATATACCTCAGATTTTACAATACCTAACTGATATGCTGGACAAAGGTCTATCCTTTTCATCTATTAAGATCCATACCTATGCCATTTCAGCTCATTACAATACGGAACCTCCTATTTTTTCACATCCACTGCTAAGGCAGTACCTCAGAGGGGCAAGAAACATAAGACCCCCAAGGAGAGCACCAATACCTACTTGGGACCTCAATTTTGTATTAGAAAAGCTCACACTGCCTCCTTTTGAGACAGCCAGCACAGCTGATATAAAATTCTTATCATGGAAAACTGCTCTGCTCCTAGCAATAACTTCAGCAAGAAGAGTCTCAGAGTTACAGGCATTAATGGCAGTGGAACCTTTCATCATTTTTCATCAGGACAGGGTCTCTCTAAGGACAAACCCAACATTTATGCCAAAGGTGGTTTCCAGTGTGGCTCTTAACCAAACCATTCATTTGCCAACTTTCTATCCAAATCCCCAGAATAAAGGGGAGAGACTTCTGCACACTTTGGATATACACAGACAGCTACGATTCTACTTGGACAAAACAAAAGCTTTCAGAAAAACTGAGCAACTGTTTGTAGCTTATGCTACAGGATCACAAGGAAAGCCTATCTCAAAGCAGACAATTTCAAAATGGATAGGACACTACATTCGCTTCTGCTATGCACAGCATGGCAAATCAGTGCCTAAGGGCATAAGGCCACATTCTACCAGAGCAGCAGCCACTACAGCAGCCTTTCTCAGAGGAGTACCAACCAAAGACATTTTAGAAGCTGCAACCTGGAGTTCAGTGCACACTTTCACCAAGCATTACCACTTACCTCTCTACTCTAAATCCAGAGCAGGCTTTGCCACTGCAGTTCTGCAGGGCCTGGTAGCCTCTCCTAATCCTGTTTAGGCCCAGCCACCCAACCTCAGCTTTGGGATTCAGCCCAAGTGTAATGACTGCAACAGTGAAACACGATGAACATAGTACAGTTGTGTACCTACCATAAATGTAGATGTTTGAGTGTATTCACTGTTGCAGTCCAGGTTACCCACCCACCATCCGTATTCACTGTTGCAGTCCAGGTTATCCACCCACCATCCCCCTTTTCATTGCTGGGACCTTTCTATACTTCTCAACTCTCTACAACCTATATGATGTATTTGCTTGTAGATGAAGGAAATGTTTATTTTAGTACATGCATGTTTTTTGGCATAATTTTTTCCAGCCTTTCCTATTTGGGGGCACCTGACATCTGGGGCAAGAAAAACTGAAGAAAATGGCGTCGGTTGCATCTTTTATACCCCTGCGCACTGACGTCAGGGAAGAGGCGACAGCAACCGACGCTGGACCTAGACTTTGGAACTCGGGCCAACTGCGGGTAGCCTGCCAGCAGGATAACCCAAGTGTAATGACTGCAACAGTGAAACACGATGAACATCAAACGTTCTTGGTTTAATGGGGCATCTAGTAATTTTGCTTTGACATGGTCTGGCAAGATTTGTTCCTTTAGCCAAGCATGCCTTCTAAGAACAGACCCAGTGACAGCAGCCCTGCACGATGTTTCTAAAGCATCAAAACCACACTGCAAAGTATGTTTTCCAACTTGGCTTGCAGAATGCATTGACTCTTGTAAATTTTTATGTTCTGCACAATCAGGAATCAACATCATTTTTTATTTAATTAGTTCCATAATATGTTGCTGGTACTTTAACATGTGAAACTTGACAATTTAGAGCCCTGATGGCAAGAGTAGCAGAGGTGTTTACCTTCTTTCCCCATCTGTCTAAAGCTCTAGAATCTCTGTTCGAAGGGGTAGGGTTTTTGGCTGTAGTAGCCTTAATGCCTTTAGGTCCCTGGGAAATGGTCTCTGAATTGAGTGAATACACTCGAACATCTACATTTATGGTAGGTACACAACTGCACTTTTGGCACTAAAACAGAGGAAGTTGTTAAAAAGATGGAGGAAAAAGCAAAATCTATGTAAATTGTTAGATTTCCTCCAGGTACACCCACTTAGATTCAGTAGGCATTGGCCTTCAAAAAACTGGTTCTTTCCAGTCCCTCCCAGACCTTTTCAGTCCAAACATAGGAGCAGCAGACCACCAAGACTACAGTCTCGGGGTATGCACAGATCTAAACAATGGAGTGCTCCCACCTCAAAAACAAGGAGTGGTAAGCCACCATCGTATGGAAAAAGTTCACATCTCACATCCCCATAAGGGAGTCTTGCAAGAAATATCTACGTTTCAGGGCAGGCTCTATGCACTATCACTTCTCTGCACTTCCCTTTGGCTTATCTACTGCATCCAGGGTATTCACAAAATGTCTGGCCCCAGGTAGAGAAAAATTCAAATTTACCCATACTTGGATGATTGCCTGATTCAGGCGGACAGTCAGGAATTGCTACTTCAGCACCTGACATTTGTAAAGAGACTTCTAACTTCTCTGGGGTATATCATCAACGAAAATAAATCACATCTGGTACCTAGCCAAAAAATGATATTCCTGGGAGCAAGCTTGAACACAACTTCTCAGATGGCATTCCTCACTCCAGAAAAACAGGTTTATTTGACAAACTACTTCAAACTACTGGCCACACAAACCCAGCTATCTGCAAGAAAAATACTGTAAGCCCTAGGGTTCATGGCCTCTTGCATTCTACTAATTCCATATGCAAGACTGCATATGAGGAAACTTCAATGGTACTTCATTACAGCCAAGTGACGTCTCCAGGCATTTCTACAGTTATCTCCTACTGCGCCTCTAGGCGTCAAATATTGTCTGTTCATATTTGCATTAATAATTCCAAAACCATGCTACATACAAGGTATCAGAATATTTTATCTTGAAGTATACATGATGGCAAACACAACTGTATTGATATATGAACTCTGTCAATTAGTATTTGTTAGAAATGTGAGGTGATAACTTCATTTTTTTAAAGGCTGAAGCCATACCCACTGGGAGTTAAAGGTACGCACTCAAAACAGCTCTACTGGAGGGAAAGTCTCTGGTGTCAACATTCTCAGGAATTGGAAACAATGATTCCTATCATTCCTTGCCTAAGGATAGAGTTTCTTTGATGGGCAGAGGCCTGCTAACACAACAAAGGACTGACTCTCTTTCACTCAATGCCCTGCCACCCATACCCTGACAATAGATGCATCAGACTATGCATTGGGGGCTCACATGGCAGGCAAATGGAGCCCAAGACAAATGCACCTGCATATCAGCCAAAAAGAAATGTTACCTGTACGGAGTCCACTGACGGCCTTCAAATACCTTATCTTTCCAAGACAACTCTTGGTAAAGACAGACAACACCACAGTTATGTGGTACATAAACAAGTGGGGGTGAAGTTATTCATACCCACTCTGCAGGTTAGCCATGGCTCTGTGGAACACAGCCTTGAGCAATCAAGTGCACCTGCAAGCTCAATTCCTGCCAGGCAAACTAAATTCACTGGCAGACGACTTAAGCAGAAATCTAATGGACACACACAAGTGGAAACTGGAACCCAAATCATTCAAGCTTCTGATCCTCAGGTGGGGGGCACCAGAGGTGAACCTCTCTGCCTCCCCCCAGAACCATCAACTGAGCAAATTTTGCACCAGAACTCCCCACAGCCAAGCATGGAAAGTGGATGCCCTGTCCTTTACATGGGAAAATGTCTCAGTCTATGCCTTTTCCCCTCTGCCCCTCCTCTCGAAAGTACTACTGAAGGTAAAACAGGGCAAGCCAAGGACAATCCTAATTGCACCAGACTGGCCACACCAGCTCTGGTACCCACTTTTACGCAGTCTGACAGTAGTGCCACCCTGGCTCCTGCCTCAGACCCCTTCCCTGCTGTGACAGCAGGAGGGCCAGATTTTGCATCCTCAGCTTCAAACCCTGAACCTAGCAGCCTGGCTCATCCCCGAATACATCACCAGCAACCCTCAGCAAACAGATGCCTAGATGTCATCCTTGAGGCCTAGCACTAGGAAATCCTATTCAGAAAAGTGGAAAAGATACTGTTCTTGGAGCCAGTCTCAGGAATGGACACAACCGTGCTCGCCTTACCTTAAATCCTAGATTATCTAGCAGAACTTTTATTTTTTATTTAACATTTGTTGACCGGGAAAGTCCGACTAGGTTCCACAGATCCTGTTTTCAGCGGAGGCCCTGGGAGAACTGCTCCACAAAGGCCTATCCTTCTCTTCAATTAAGATTCAGCGGATCAGAACCCATTCCACTAGGGCTACCTCAACCTCTACAGCATTTCTCAGGGGAGTCCCTACCAGGGACATCCTGGAAGCTGCAACCTGGAGTTCTGTACACTCCTTCACCAAGTATTACCACTTGCCTATCTTTTCTAAATCCAGAGATGGATTTGCTGTAGCAGTCTTACAAGGCCTGCTAGCCAGCCCTAATACTTCTTGACTGCCTCCACCCTTCCTCAGCTTTGGGAATCTACCCTAGTGTGATGACTGCAACAGTGAAACACAAAGGACATAGTACAGTTGTGTACACTTACCATAAATGTAGATGTTCGAGTGTATTCACTGTTGCAGTCCTGGTTACCCTCCCTCCAGCCCCCTGACTTTTCTACAAATTCTACCTATCCTCTTTTTTGGCCATATTTTATGGCATTGGTATTTACTTTTTACTGGAGGTGTTTCACACCATGTAATTGCTTCCTATTTTGGGGGCTCCTGACATCTGGGGCAAGAAAAACTTATGTAATGGCGTCTGCTGCATGTTTTATACCCCTGATGACTTGACATCATGGAAGAAGTGACAGCATCCGACGCAGAAATCCTAAGACTCTGGTATTCGGGCCGACTGAGGGCTACATGCAGGCAGATAACCCAAGTGTGATGACTGCAACAGTGAATACACTCGAATATCTACATTTATGGTAAGTGTACACAACTGTACTTTGCTCTTCTTCTACCATGTCTACCTCTCCCCCTTCCCCCACCCCTTTTTTAAAACTCTGTATTTGTAATTGCATGAGTTTATCTGCATCTCTTCTCTTTTTATCTATGTGATCCTTGTAGTGCTCTGAGTAATTTATTAACTTGCCAGGAGGAGGAAATAAGTTACCTGGCTTTTGCTTTACCAATGCCGTCACATTAGGTAAGAGTCCATGCACAAAAGCAGAAGTAAAAGCTGCTTTAGCATTTACCATTGGATCTGCAATACCAGAATGTGCTGAAAGTACTTCCCCAAGTCTGCTAAAGTAATCAGCTGGTGTTTCTCCCTTACTTTGCTTACATGCATTAATTTTATCCCAGTTTGGTTTAACATGATAAGACTGTCAAAATTTCTTATAAGAACTTCTTTCTGGCTTTTGTTAATGCCTTCTTCCTTTCAGCAGTTGAGTAATTTGAATCTCCTGCTGGGGCAATCTGGCTTTCTTTCAGTTTTTCATATGTATCAGGTGGGACTACAGTTTTTAACTGCCTTAAATCTGCAAGGGTAGGTTCATATAGTTCAATAACAATGCTAAATTCATCCTTAAAATTTTATGGGTCTTGCCTGATGTTAGGAAAAGTTTTAACTATAGTATGTAAATCAGTTAAGTGTAGTACCATCTTGATGTGGTATCTCTCTGAGGGGATATAGAGAATTATCAAAATCTTCTTCTTGCTTTGTAACCTGTCGTGCCTTTTGCAAGCAGAATGCACCTTTTTACCTAGATATTTTATCTCATCTTTTCGTACAGTGCTTCCATTGCTGTCTTAGCCAGAGGACAAATATATGGGGTGGACAGTACTAGAAGGTTTGGGTTGGGATGAAGCTGATACTGAGTGTGCAGTTGCACAAGGAATGACATGTAAAGGTGTACTTTTTCTCTGAGGTTGTAGATTGATCTCTGTTTGCTGGGGCAAGTGGGGGGACCTGATCATTTCTGTGATGATGGAAGAAGGCAAGTTGGTTATCTTCCCCAGAACCCCCCCAACTGCAATATGGTCATTTGAAATGACTGCATACAAAGGAGCAGTTGGTATGGTATTACCTGCTTTATTTGTACTTTTAAGCTCTTTAATTTGTTCTAACAATTTGTCATTTGTATCTTTTAACTCCTTTACAGTGGATTATTTGTCTCTTTTTAAAAGTTTCAGTATACCAGTCAATTTAACTGTTCCACTGACCAGTTTTCGTCTTATTACCTCATGTTTTAATTTTGTTTGTAAATGCAGTATTTTAGTTTTATCAAAAATTGCATTGTCAGGAAAGCATAAATCTAAGTTAGGTGTAGATAGCGTATGACAGTATGCTATGTCCTGACAAGATTTCACCCCATATTTACAGTGCATATAATGGGCTGGAGAACTTACAGATGGTTTGATTTTACTGTCTGATTCACCCATTGTATAAGATATGTTGCACTCATTTACACTTTAGCTTCTGTGTTTAGTACCACAGAATACACTTAATCATACATACACTGTGTCATGTTGGACACGGGTGAAGCTAAACCTGATAGTCCTGTTCATATCGGAACCAGACACACAAAACACTTAACTACAGACTCCACTGGCAATGCCTGAGGGCTCATTCATGGGTTCTGAGGGTCCAGGGTATTTGAGACAGGTTGCAAAACAAAAGACATATAATGTAAAGGAATTTGTGGCAGTGATTCTGGTTGTCATGGCCCTAAAACAAATTCTGAGACCTGGACTCTGGCACATAATCAGCAACAACACCACAGTGAAAATGATGTGGTGCATCAACAAGCAAAGGTGTAAGATAAGTTCTTATACCTGATGCAGAACCGTTGTGGAAGCATTGGATGTTCATCGTGTTACACTGCTGCAGTCATTACACTTTGGGTTATCCTGCAGTCAGGCAGTTCCTCAGTCGGCCTGAGTTCCAAAGTCTTGGTCCGGCGTCGGTTGCTGTCGCCTCCTCCCTGACGTCAGTGCGACAGGGGTATATAAGATGCACCTGACGCCATTTTCTTCAATCTTTCTTGCAGCGCGGTGCCCGAAGCAAAAGCAGTTCGCAAGTGCCAGTCAGCCGTCTCTTGAGATTTTCATTCCAAATCCAGAACCGAAGTCTTCTACAAAGCTAAGTACCCCATTGGGGAAACTTTTTCTTGCCTCAGACCGATGTCAGTAAAAGTTAATAACTGTATTTCTTGTGGGAAGCAAATACCTCATAAGGATTTCCATTCCTATTGTATCCCATGCCTAGGCCCAGACCACGACGTCACTGGTTATCGGTTTTGTGCTAGGGTTAACAAGCGCACTATTAAACGTCGGTTTGATTTTGCCCGACATTATTTTGGTAGAAAATTCAATTATACCATGCCATCGGAACTTCCGACGACCTGAATACACAAAAAGCGCAAAGACACGGATGAGCATCCAAGGCCCAAAACTGACGACGAAGCCTCTTCTGGGCCAGTCACCGGTTCTCCGGTTTTCAGCGAGGCGCCTTCGCAGCCCCTGACAACCGCTTCTGTAGAACCACAGGCCGCCTCTGACTCCCACGTGGAGATGGCTGGGCCTTCGGACACACAAGTTATTCAGCCTACTGAGACTAACCTTTCAGAGGGATCCGGAGTAGCTGAGCAACCCACAGCTTCAGAGGGTGTCTTTAGACCTACTCTGTTAAGCATTAAACCCTCAGCTAAGTCTAAGCCTCCTTTAAAAATCAAAGAAACAAATACAGCATTCTCCAGGGCAGGCCTCCATGCCTAAGAAACAAATGCTCAAAATGGCCGAAGACCTAATCACTCTGATCAGGGGGTCCCATCCCCCTCCTGATAAGAGGCCTAGGCAAGACACAGAATATGACTCTTCTGATCAGGTTTCAATTTCCTCTGACTTCTCTTCTGAACAGGGATACTCTTTTCCTCCCTGTGAGGATTCTGATGCTGAAGAATCTATTCCTTCAGCCTCTCCTCCTGAGGACTACTCCTTTGGGGAAACTCTACATACCATGAGGGAGCATTTCCACTGGAGAGGCTAGGATTACTCAGAATCCAAGAAAAGGCTCAGATACTTCCTTTTATTACCTCAACACAGACCCCTTGCTATTCCACCAGTGTTAGATATTGCGGATGATGTGTATACTGAATCCAGCTTAAATCCTGATTCCTTACCTCCAGCCCCTGTTAAACCTGACAGATACTACAGAGTCCCTGACTCACATAAATTTCTGTATAAAAGCCCTGTAGCTGACCCTGAAACTATTTCTCAGGGACCCAAAGGAGTTAAGGCCTCATCAGCCAATAATCCAGTTCCCTCTGACAGAGATTCCAGAGCATTAGACAGATGGGGAAAGAAAGTATATACGTCTGCAACTTTAGCAATGAGAGCCTTAAATTGCCAGTTTCACATGCTAAAATATCAGCAATTTTTACTGTCTCAGTTGAAACAAAAAATGCTTCCAGAATCAGATCCTCCTAATTTTAAAGAAATGCAGGATTTATTGCATGCAGCTGAACAAGTGGGAAAGCATACTTTGCAATGTGGTTTTGATTCTCTAGAGGCCTCCTGCAGAGCAGCAGTTACAGGCTCTGTCATTAGAAAACATGCTTGGTTAAAAGAATATGTTACCAGATCATGTTAAAGCAAAATTATTGGATGCACCTTTGCAGCAGGATGTGTTATTTGGAGTTAAGGCAGAAGAGGTATTAAAGAAAATGGAGGATAAGGCAAAATCTATGCAAACGGTGAAGGATTTCTTACAGGTTCAGCCTCCTAGATTTAGCAGAAACTGGCCAACTAAGAATTGGTCCTTTCCAATTTCAGACAGACCTCAAAGGGGAAGATGCAGACGTCCAAAAGGTAGAGGTCAAACACAAGGTCCTTACAGGCCTCAACAATGGGTTGCATCAGGCCAGAAAGAAGGGGAAGACAGGCCCCAACCATATAAAAAGCAGCTCCAATGACTTCCCACTACAGCTGCCAAACAAATCACTCTTGGCAGCCCCCTTGGGAGGAAAACTGGCACTCTTCTACCACAATTGGCAAATGATCTCCAAAGACAAATGGGTTCTCAACATTGTATTTCAAGGTTACAGGTTCCGCTTTCACACTGCCGAGGTTAAAAGGAATGCCAAATCTGCCACCACATCAATGGGCAGAGGCTCAAAAACAAATTACAGCACTCATGGATATGAGAGCTATTCAGAAGGTATCATCACAGGAGCAAGGACAAGGATTTTACTCAAGACTCTTTCTGGTACCCAGAAAGGACAAAGCCTGGAGGCCCATTCTGGATCTTTCATCTCTAAGCACTTACCTGAATGTTCTGAAATTCAAAATGTTGACACTACAGCAGCTTCTTCCCATGCTGGGCAAGAAAGCTTGACTCGTGACTTTGGACCTCAAGGAGGCATACCTGCATGTCCCTATCAGACAACACTGCAGAAGATACCTCAGATTCATAGCTGGTTCAGTGCACTACCAATTCTCTGCACTGCCCTTTGGCTTATCTACTGTGCCCAGGGTCTTCACAAAGTGCCTGGCACCAGTAATTGCATTTTGCAGACAGAAAGGAATTCAAATTTATCCGTACCTGGACGACTGCCTGATTCAAGCAGAGAGCAAGGACATTCTTCTAACGCATCTGGCATTTGTAAACAAGTTATTAAGTTGCCTGGTGTACACAGTAAACGAAAAGAAATCAAAACTAGTGCCCTCACAAGAGATTATATTCCTGGGTGCCAGCTTGAATACAACGGCCCAGATGGCTTATCTTACGCCAGACAAGCAAGGACAACTGACTCAATACTTTCAATTGATGGCAACAAAGACCCAACTCCCTGCAAGAAAAATTCTGCAGGCCTTGGGTTACATGGCATCCTGCATACTACTAATTCCATATGCCAAACTGCATATGAGGAAACTACAATGGTACCTAAAGAATCTATGGTCTCAACACTGTCAAAGTTTGGAAACAGTTATACAACTAATCCCTTGCCTTCAACAGGAGTTTGAATGGTGGGCTCAAGCTTGTCACCTCAACAAGGGACAGCCTTTTACACAACCCACAGCCAGGCAAACACTGACAGCAGATGCATCGGATTACGCTTGGGGAGCACACATGGCAGGCAAATGTATTCAGGGCATGTGGCCCGCAGAACAAAGGCATCTTCACATCAATCAAAAAGAAATGCTAGCTGTACAAAATGCCCTTATAGCTTTCAAGGACCTGCTGCATCCAGGACAACTACTACTAAAGACGGACAACACCACAGTTATGTGGTACATAAACAAGCAAGGGGGCACTCACTCCTACCCCCTATGCAGACAAGCCACGACCTTGTGGAACACAGCTATAAACCTTCAAGTTCATCTGCAAGCACAATTCCTGCCAGGAAAGAAAAACACACTGGCAGACGACTTAAGCAGAAACATGAAGTGAAGTCCAAAGAATGAGAACAGTCACCACGAACAAATCTCTTAAGTAGACAAATTCCAAAAGTAATCACAGTTCAAAAAATCATTTCCACGATAAAGATGTAGAAAACCGTTTAATGGACCAAGGATGAGCGCTTTCGCATAGTTAGACTATGCTTCATCAGATACAATAACATAACAAATCTAGAGCAAATAAATAGCCCAACTTTTGGCGGGCTCATTAAATTAAGCATTAATTACCTCTTAATAAGATTCAGCCCATCATGACATTTAAATTAATTTAGAAGCAAAACACACTATTATTTCACTTTCAATATTAGAAGTTGGCACATTGCATTCCAAAACATTGCTGTAATTTTAATAAAAAACAAGACACTGCAAAGTTCAGGCAGTCATTAAAATAAAAACTGTAAAAGCGTACTGCAAAGATGCATGTTCAATAGAGTTACTAACCAGAAACGCTAACTTCAAAACGTATAATGTTCACTTGCAGTCTACATCACTTGCATACTCTTGGCTATACAAACGGATATTTCCACAATGCTCATAGTCTCTTAAAATATATATGCCTATAAACTCCGTACCTTGATTATCTAGAATTCCACAAGGAACAAGTCCTTATTCACAATTCCATCGGCGGGGTAAACTCCACCAAAAAAGAAACATTAACCTGTTGACAACTCCATTGCGAGCTAAACCCCACTCCATTCGCTGAATGACATCACATGACGAAAGTATTCTAAAGGGAGTGCATCCTACTTTAAATAGTTGTCCCCCCGGTCCTAGTGTAAGATACTTTAACTCGCACACTAAAAAGATACATTAAACACTCAATATTTGTGTGCATACGACCTTGCACATCACAGAGATCTTGTTAGTATTTCAAAAGTGTATAAACAATTCCTACTTTTTAAACAATATATATATAAGAAATATACCGTAATGGACATGAAAAATATAGAAAAATAAAGCCAAAATCATTATAGGCATGTATTTTTTGGGTAGTCCGTTCATATACCGGAGGCAATCCCTAGAGCCTCTATGGATCCCGTTCACTTTCATACGCAACAGGATATACCATACTGCAGTGTGCTTATTCAAACTAAAAATAAGCACAAAAACATTATTAAGTTAAACTATAAAAAACAGAAAAGCAGAAACATCATGGATCCCCACGAATGGGAATTGAATCCACAAATATTCAGAATTATAACAAAGAAATGGTGGAGCCCGGACATAGATCTGTTTGCATCTCCAATAAACTGCCAACTACAAAAATTCTGCACAAGGAGTTACCATCCATAAGCATGGAAAGTGGATGCCCTCTCATTCAGCTGGTAGAACCTACAAGTATACGCTTTCCCACCACTACCTCTCCTGCCAAAGGTACTCATAAAAGCCAGGCAAGAAGAGCCAGAGATGATCCTGATTGCATCAGACTGGCCACGCCAGCACTGGTACCCAATCTTAAGGAGCTTGGCACAAGAACTACCCTGAATTTTGCCTCAAATCCCACATGTGCTGACTCAGCACAACAATCAAATACTACACAGCCAGCTAAAGACCTTAAACCTAGCTGCATGGAAGATTCCTTAGTCAAGCAAGCAATGCCTCTCTCCAAAGCTGTTATGGATGTCATTCTGGAGGCCAGAAGGCCTAGTACCAGGAAAGCCTATTTGGATAAATGGAAGAGATTCTGTGCCTGGAACCAAGCTCACAGCTTTGACCCTCTTGTCCCAAACATTCCTCAGATACTACAATACTTAACTGAGATGCTGGACAAAGGCCTCTCCTTCTCATCCATCAAGATCCATGCCTCTGTCATCTCTGCTCATTACAACACGGATCCACCAATTTTCTCTAATCCTCTGTTAAAACAGTACCTCAGAGGGGATAAAAACATAAGACTGCCCCGTAGAGCACCTACTGCAACTTGGGACCTCAACTTTGTTTTGGAAAAACTAACTTTACCTCCTTTTGAACCAGCTAACACAGCAAAATTGAAATATATCTCTTGGAAAAATGCTCTGCTCCTGGCAATAACATCAGCACGAAGAGTTTCAGAATTACAGGCACTAATGGCAGTGGAACCTTTCCTCATTCTCCACCAGGACAGGGTGTCTTTAAGAACTAACCCTACATTTATGCCAAAGGTGGCATCCAGTGTGGCTCTAAACCAAACTATTCACCTGCCAACTTTTTATCCTAAACCACAGAATAAAGGGGAGAGACTACTGCACTCTTTGGACATTCACAGGCAGTTACGCTTCTACTTGGACAAAACTAAAGCTTTCAGAAAATCTGAGCAATTATTGGTAGCATATGCTGTGGGAGCACAGGGAAAAGCCATTTCAAAGCAGACTATTTCAAAATGGATAGGACATTGTATACGTTTCTGCTACACATACCATGGAAAACCTGTACCTAGCAGCATTAGATCTCACTCCACCAGGGCAACAGCCACTTCAACTGCCTACCTCAGGGGAGTACCTACCAAGGATATTTTGGAAGCAGCAACTTGGAGTTCTGTACATACCTTCACCAAGCATTACCATCTGCCTCTATACTATAAATCCAGAGCTGGCTTCGCCACTGCAGTGCTGCAGGGCCTTATAGCCACCCCTAATGCCTTATAGAACCAACCACCCTACCTCAGCTTTGGGATTCTACCCAAGTGTAATGACTGAAGCAGTGTAACACGATGAACATAGTACAGTTTTGTACCTACCATAAATGTAGATGTTCGAGTGTATACACTGCTGCAGTCCAGGTTACCCTCCCTCCTTCCTCTCTTACTGGCTGGTACGTACGTATGTCTTCTACCCTTACTACCTATGGGGAGTATTTGCTGGTAGCTGTAAGTTGTTTTTTGCTTTTCTTATGTATGTTTTATTAGCAATTGGAATGCCTACCTATATAGAGGCACCTGACATCTGGGGCAAAAAAAACTGAAGAAAATGGCATCAGCTGCATCTTGTATAACCCTGTCGCACTGACGTCAGGGAGGAGGCGACAGCAACCGACGCCGGACCAAAACTTTGGAACTCAGGCCGACTGGGGAACTGCCTGACGGCAGGATAACCCAAGTGTAATGACTGCAGCAGTGTATACACCCGAACATCTACATTTATGGTAGGTACAAAACTGTACTTTTCTCACCCAGGATGCAGGTGTGACACTTGGGTAGTCCTGCAGCCTGTCTTAGGAAACACACTAGCAAATTACTTCTGCAAAATAGAAGCAAACCCTAGCTAGTGAAAGTTAGGCAAGGGGCAATTTTCTAGATTTGATCCACAGCAAGTGTGTACTGGAAATAGACATTGTTTTCTTCTGCAGAAAGCAGACAACTGAAAACAGTTTGTACAAGGATTACTCATCGAGGAGCCTGGGTAACAGATGCATTCTCCATCAGATAGGAAGTCTGTTTCTCTGCATACTTTCTCTAGTGTCTCTTCTGATGTTCATCGTGTTTCACTGTTGCAGTCATCACTGTAGGGTTCTTCTTGCCGGCAGGCAGCCCTCGGTCGGCCAGAATCCCAAAGTCTTGTACAAGGATTACTCATCGAGGAGCCTGGGTAACAGATGCATTCTTCTTCAGATAGGAAGTCTGTTTCTCTGCATATTTTCTCTAGTGTCTCTTCTGTTAGTGCAAAAGGTAATGGGGGATAAACCAGAAGTGCTACTGATGGCTCCCTTTTGGCTAAGGCAGCACTGATTCTCTCTCCTAGTGAGTGTGGCAAGGACCTCTGATGCAGCCAAAGCATGTGAACTTTTTGACATGGAACAAGGGGTCTCTTTTACACTCCTACCCAAAGACTTTAAATCTGACAACATGGATGATGTAGTTCTCAATCCCTTCTTGTATGTTTCTTTTTTTTAGGAAACTTAGTGTAAGGAAATCATACTTAAAATGGAAAAGATTCTCACTTCTGTATCAAAGGAGGGGCCAAGATTCGACCAAATCCTCAGTATCCTTGGTCCTTAGCTAGCTGTCATGTTTCCAAATAAGGGTTGTCTTGTACCTCATTGAAGGTATATGTGTCTGCCATTTCAGAATGCCTACCTTGGGAGCCCCCACTGTCTTTCATACCACCTGTAAAATAATTCCTCAAGAGAGTCCTACATCTGAGACCTCCTAAGTAAGATCCTTCACTACCATGTGATCGCAGTAATATTTTAGAAAGTGTCTCCATTTGAACCAGCTGTTGCTACTCTTCTCAAATATCTGTCTGGAAAATGGTGTTTTTGATGACCATTAATGCCAAAAAAATTTCTTGAGTTATAGACTTGTGTGTTGAGAGACTTTCCTAATTCCTCATAAGGACAGAGCCACACTTCAAGCTAACCCCTCCCTTCGTGTGTAATGTAGTGACTGAGGTATTCTTGAACCAAGTTATTTATCTCTATGATTTGATGTTGTCCTTTTCATTCATTCTCACGAATGTGTCTAGGATTCGATCCTCTGATCCGACTTGGCTGCATCTGCAAGAGATGGATCTGAGTCTCGAGCTCCTCCTTCTACCCATAATGCCCTATTCTATCCCCAACTCCTCAGATCTCATTTGCCTCCATCAGAAAAAGATTGCGACTGAATCTGGAGCATGAGTGTGTCACTTTATCTATTTTTCAAAGTTACATTCATTAAAATTTATGTAGTAGAGTTATTTTTTCTCCTTCCTTTATTGTGTCTAGTAGTTCGCTGGCATTAAAAGATTTTCTTCTTTCCTATTTTTTTCTCATTTAGGCCTTTCGGCTCCCTATTCATACCTGTTATTGGTGTATTTATATATATATAAAAAAACGGAAGGGGGTGATGGTGTTTCACTGGATTTACAGATGTACTTTGTGTTTCACTGTTGCAGTCATTACATTTGGGTAATCTGCTGGCCTAAATTCCAAGGTCTTGGGTCCTGCGTCGGTTGCTGTCTTCTCTTCCATGACGTCAGGTCGTCAGGGGTATAAAACATGCAGCCAATGCCATTTTCTTTAGTCTTTCTTGCCACGTGGTGCCCGTAGCAGAAGCATTTCGCGAGTGCCAGTCGGCCGACTACTGAAATATTAGAGTTTGAGTTTCAGATCCGAAGTCTTCACTAAAGCTAAGTACCCCGTTGGGGAAACTTTTTTCTTGCTTTTTACCGATGTCAGAAAAAGTTAATAATTGTATTATTTGTGGGAAGCAAATACCTCATAAGGATTTCCATTTATACTGTATTCCTTGCCTAGGCCCTGATCACAATGTGCCTGGCTGTCGGTTTTGTGCTAGATTTAACCAATGCACTATTAAGCGTCAGTATATTTTTGCATCAAAGTATTTTGGAAACAGATTTAACTACCCAGAAATGTCGTTGGATAACAATCCGACTACCGGAGCACATAAAAAACGCAAAGAAAAGGACAGAGAAAGGCAGTCGAGATCCAAAATCGATGACGAAGCTTCTCCTAAGCCAGTCGCCGGTTTGCCGCTATTCAGTGAGGTGCTTTCGCAGCCTCTGATACCCGCTACCTTCGAGTCGCAGGCCTCTACCGACACCCATGTGGAATCCGGCATGCAGCAAGATACTCAAGGTATTGGACCGACGGATGTATCTCCCTCGGATGGGTCCGGAGCTGCTGAGCAGGCACTGGCTTCTGAGGGTGTATTCAGACCTCAACATTTGTATATCAAACCGACGACAGCTGCAAAGCCAAAGACAAAAGCAACTTCTAAAACTAAAAAAACGACGCATGGGCCACATGCATAGGCCTCTATGCCTAAAAAACAGATGATCTGAAGTAGTTAACTTCATTTGATCAGCAACCTGTGGGTATCAGATCCGACCCGACAGCTTTCCAAGCTAGAGATCCGAGCTCCAAGCTGCTCCCCCTTACCCATAATACCCTACTACCTCCCTCCAGTCCTCAGACCTCGTTTGCCGTGGCTTCTTGAAGCACGAGTGATGAGCTCTTGGCGGTTTTGTGAGTGGTTTTATAGGGTTTTTTACTCTGTTTTTTCTCAAAAAATTGCGTGTGTGTGTGTGTGTGTGTGTGTGTGTGTGTGTGTGTGTGTGTGTGTGTGTGTGTGTGTGTGTATTAGTCGCCCCTTAGTTTGTTTAGCTTAAATTGTTTTAGTAGTCAGTTAGTCTCAACCTTTCCCTTCCCCTTATCTGTGTATGAGGGTGTGTGTGTGTGCGTTGTCATGGCCTAAGGCTGTATTTTCTAAATGCTCTGAGTGTGGCCATAAGCTGTTCCCAGCCGATGGCCACACTCAGTGCGTTAATTGCCTGGGGGTTTCTCATTTATCATTAGGCTGCCTGATTTGTGCCGCCTTCAACCCCCGGGCTTTGAGGGACAGGAGGACAAAGTTAATCCTTGTGAGCCTTTTGCCCACAGATTTTGCTTCTTTCTCCTCTCCCTCAGTGGCACCAGCCACGGCTGCAGCTGTTCAGCCTACTGTTCCTGTTCCCCTGGCTGGGACTCAAACTCCCACTGTGTCCCAGGGAAAGATGGACGCCAGTAAGAAAGATAGGCATAGAGAGAAGGAAAGAGACAGGGAGAGGCATAGGAGCCATAAGCGGCGGGCCGATTCTGCTCCTTCGGCCCCACCAGCTAAGCAGCTCCTTTCTCCCTCAAAGGTCTCCGGGTCTTCCCCCTCTCGGTTCCGTTCTCCACGTTTCTCCCGGGAGCCGGAGGAGGAGACACGGTCACTTTCAAGGTCATCGAGGCAGCCTTCTCGGCCAGCCTTGGTGGCCTCTTCTAGGTCAACTAGGAGCCTTTCGGATGCGGACATGGACTGGATGATGAGTTGCTTCCTCCAGGCCCAGATGCAGATGGGGAGTGCTCTTGCCTCCCCCCCTCCGGGGGGCAGCTCGGCCCCTTTCTTTGCCCCCATTGCTCCTTCTCTGATCCATTATCGGGTTTCGGAGCCGTCTGATTTGGGTAGCGTCGGCGCCGATAGTAATCGCTACTTCGCCGGCTGTACCCTCAAGTTTGTCGGGTCCTTTTTTGGATCCAAGCTCTCGGGGCTGTGAGCTGAGCCTCGGATCCAGAGGGGTGAGTGTGACTTCGGCTCCGATGCGGTCGGAGCACACTTCTCTTTCGGGTCCAATCGCTTCGGCTCCAGCGTTGATCCACACGTCAGATCCGAGGGGGCTGCTCTCCGATCCTAGGGAGAGCGGTTCACTGTCGGCCTTGGTCATGGAGAGGGTCCTCTCGAGGGATTCGAGGCCGCTGGCTCATGCTACGGATCCACCCGCCATTCCCTCACAGACGGGCCTGACTTCCATCATCTAGCCCCAGGGACAGCGTGCGTCTACATCCCAGATGGTTCCCCTAGATGAGCAGAACCTGGTTGGTGAGCCCTCCTTGGACAGCCCCCCCCCCCGAAGAGGCTCCTCACAAATGAAAGTGTAAAAGGAGGCACTTGGACTCCCTTGAGTCCCTCATGGAAGACACTGACTTGGAGGAAGGGGAAGGTTCCCTCAGGTCAACCCCCCGAAGATGTTTCCTTTGGAGACATCATGGAGATGCTGCGCATTAGAGGGGGGTGGTCAGCTCAAAAACCTTCCTCGGATGAGTCTGTGTTTCTGGAGGTGTTTGACACAGGCCTATCTACCTCTTGGGTGTCCCGTCCGGCTGACCCCCTGGTAGATCTTATAACTACCGGGGCGTGGAAGGAGCCGGACACTGTAGATCCGATCCCCAGGAGACCAGATAAAATCCTTAGTCCCCCAACAGACAGGACGGCGTGGGGCAAAGATTCCCCAGTAGATGCCATGGTGGTCGCGGCTGCCACCAAGAAGGAACTGGCTCAGGATAGTTCCTCGGTACATCCTCCCGACAAGGAGTCTCGGACGATGGACCGCATTGAAAGCGGATGTTCGCTTCAGCCACCTTCTCCATAAGGATGCTGAACTACTTAGCACACGTGATTCGCCTTCAGCGGGATCTAATCAAAGAGTACACTGGGTCACCCCCGGAGTCCATGTCGGCCAAAGACAAAAGAACCTTCTCAGCACGAATGGCCACTCTAAAGTCGGTATCCAACACTTCTATGCAGCTTCTCTCCCATGCCACGGAGGGGGCGGCTAGAGCCAGTGGAGCAGGCATCGCCTTGCAGCGTCATGCCTGGCTCCGTCTTTGCGATTTTGCAGAACCCTTCAAGGCATCCTTCGCGAACGCTTCCTTTGACAGTTCTACATTGTTTGGCAAGACTGTCTGCAATATGCTGCTCCAGAGCGAGAAAGACGGGAAGACGTTGTCTGCCGTCGGAATCCGCTTCTCGGCTCCTCAAAGGTCCTTTTCCAGGAACCAGAGAGGACAAAAGATGTGGTTCCAGAAATCTCAAAAATCCCATTTCGCTCCAGACCCTTCGTCCTTTAGATGCAGGGGAGGACAAGGTGGACGCCGGCCCAGAGCCGGAGGGGGGGACCAAAGAATTTCGGGTCCAGGGAACCTTTTTCCGACCAACCTGTGCAGCAACCCTGAGGGGTTGCCTGACTGCTCCTCTCTGGAGGCAGTCGGGGGGCATTTCTCGGAACACCTAACACATCGGGAGTCCATCACGACAGATCGCTGGGTGCTCCGAATAATATCCAGATGCTACTCTATTCCTTTTGTGAACCCTCCCCCTCAGTTTGGGCGCCTCCCCGACGTCCCACCCAATCAGAGGGAGGCGGCAGCTGTAGAGATAAAAGAGCTACTAAGAAAAAGAGCCATCCAGCGTGTGTCCCCAGGCCAGTCCAGATCAGGCAATTACTCCAGTTTATTTTTGGTGCCAAAAAAGACGGGGGACTTAAGGCCAATTCTCGACCTGTCTACATTGAACCTGTCCGTTGCCAAGGAGAAATTCCGGATGGTCACCATTCAATCTATTCTCCCCTTCTGCAGGAGAATGACTGGATGTGCTCCATAGACCTCAAGGATGCGTACTATCACATCTTAATGAACAGGCAATCCAGGAGGTTTCTCCGCTTTTGGTTGGGGGCCAGTCATTATCAATTCAGGGTCCTCCCTTTCGGCCTCACCACAGCCCCCAAGGTGTTCACCAAGGTCATGGCAGTTGTAGCGGCCCACCTGAGGCTTCAGGGAATACATGTCTTTTCTTACCTGGACAATTGGCTCCTCGCCGCTCCCACCAGGCATCTACTGTACTCGGCCAGGGATTATTTCATGCGTTTGGCCCACCAGTTGGGGATCACCATAAATTACAAAAAATCATCCCTTCAGCCTGCTCAGGTCCTGGACTTCATAGGGGCCAGAATAGACACGCTTCAGTCCAAGGCCTTCTTGACATCGGACAGACTCGGCAACCTAACTCTCCATGTCTTAGCCCTTCTACAGTCTCCAGCCCCACCAGCGGAACTAGTCCTGAGGGCTCTAAGGGTCTATGGTGGCGGCTATCAACCTTTCACCCCTAGCCCGCTTGAATATGAGGGTTCTTCAATGGACCTTACAGGTCCAGTGGTCCATCCTTCAACATCCGTTGTACTCCCCATTTCCCCTCAGCAGGGTTTGTAGGGAATCTCTGCTTTGGTGGCTCCATTCCCGAGAGCTTTGGGAAGGGTGGCCCTTTTTGATGTCTCTACCCCAAGCCACTGTGACCACGGATGCTTCTCGCCTAGGGTGGGGGGGGGCATTGCATGGGCAGAACCGTCCAAGGCACGTGGATTCCAACAGAGACCGTTCTGCATATCAATGTTCTGGAGATGAGGGCAGTGCTTCTAGCATTGCAAGCTCTCCATGCCCTTCTTCCTCTAGGGACTATTGCAATTCAGACAGACAACATGTCAGTGGTCTGGTACATCAACAAACAGGGGGGAACCAGGTCTTACCCCCTTTGCTGAGAGGCCATGAGAGTTTGGGAGTGGGTGATATCCAGCAACCGTTTTCTGCTAGCAACGCACATTCCAGTTCGGTCCAACATTCTAGCGGACAAGCTGAGTCGAACTATCCTCTCACCTTACAAGTGATATCTGAACCCCTTAGTAGCAAAACAGATCTTCCTCAAATGGGGTCAACCTTGCTGCGATCTGTTCGCATCGCCTTCGAATGCAAAGTGCAGCGAGTTTTTCACTCTAATCCCTCCACCGGGGGAGACCCCCAGAGACACTCTAGTTCATGCTTGGCTATCCGGTCTTCTTTATGCTTATCCTCCTCTCCCGTTAATGACAAAATTCTTGCAGAAAGCTCGTCAGTTGGGGAGCAAGGTTATCCTCATAGCCCCATTCTGGCCTCGTCAAACCTGGTTCCCATACCTACGGTCTCATCTCATGGCTCCTCCTTGGATCTTTGATCCCATTCCGGATCTGATTTCTCATCCTTCGGGATTGAAAACTCCAAACCTGGACGACCTCAAGCTTTCCGCTTGGTTGATCCAGTTCCGTTAGTGGCTAGGACTCCCGGCATCTCGTCCGCAGTTAAATCCATGCTGGTGGCGGCACATAAGCCTTCTACCAGGAAAGTCTACAACAGTAAATGGAAACGTTTTTCTATCTGGGCCGGGCAAAGGAATTTGGACCCCTTTACGGCTCCTATTCCAGCAGTACATGAGTTCTTATACCACATCTTTCATCAGGGGGACAGTTCTTCAATTGTGAAGGTACAAATGGCAGCCATTTCCCACTTCCACATAGGAGACAATCCTGGTCCCTTAGCTTCCTCTAAGATCTGTAAGACCTTCTTGAACGGTACCTTTCTTTTAAGACCTCCTGTCAAGAATGTGGTTCCTCCGTGGGATCTAACCTTAGTCCTCCAGGCTCTTACTGGCCCCCCTTTGAGCCTGCAGCTTCGGTTGACTTAAAGTATTTGTCTTGGAAAACTGCCTTCCTGATTGCTATTACCTCAGCTAGAAGGGTATCGGAGCTTCAGGCTCTTTGTACTAAACCTCCGTATCTTGTCTTCCATAAGGACAGAGTATCCCTCAGGACTAATCCCTCCTTTTTACCCAAAGTGGCTTCCGAGGCTAACATCAACCAATCCATTAATCTGCCTGTTTTCTTTCCTAACTACGAGAACAAAGGAGAGTACAGACTATATTCATTAGATGTGCATAGACAATTGCGCTTTTATTTGCACAGAACAGCTGCCTCGCGTAAGTCGGAGCAGCTCTTTGTTTCCTTTGCTAAGCCATCTATGGGTAAACCAGTAACAAAGGTGACTTTAGCTAGGTGGATATCTCACTGCATTTTACTCACGTACAAAATTTCTGGTCGGTCTGAGCCCGTGGGGATTCGTGCTCATTCTACCCGTTCTATGGCTACCTCTGCTGCCTTTTGGTCAAGGGTACCCTTGGATGACATTTGTTTGGCGGCTACTTGGGCTTCCTGTCATACCTTTATTTCTCATTATAAATTAGATCTGATATCCAGAGGGAGAGCAGCCTTTGGCTCTGCAGTGCTCCGGAATATTCTTCCTTGAGGACCTCCCAAGTTTTTGGTAGCTGGGGACTGTCCCACGGGCTGCTGATCAAATGAAGTTAACTACTTCAGATGAAGAAGTAGTACTCACCATAACGTTCCATCTGAGTAGGTAACTTAATTTGTCAGCAACCGACCCCCCCCCCACTCCGTCCCCCTAACCTGTAGTTCGTTACCTGAATAATTAAGTGATTCACTCCTGGTAGGTATCAGGTTAGGTTGTTCAGGTTTTTGTTTGTTTTAGTGCTGTCTGATAATTGGGCAAACTCGATCTGAGGACTGGAGGGAGATAGCAGGGTATTGTGGGTAAGGGGGAGGAGCTTGGAGCTCGGATCTCTAGCTTGGAAAGCTGCTGGCTCGGATCTGGGTCGGATCCGATACCCACAGGTTGCTGACAAATTAAGTTACCTACTCAGATGGAACGTTATGGTGAATACATAACTTCTTTATCAAAATGGCTGAAGACCTTATTACCTTGATCAGGGGTACCCATCCCCCTCCAGATAAGAGGCCTAGACAAGACACTGATTATGAATCTTCAGATCAGGTTTCTATCTCTTCTGATTCCTCTTCTGATCAGGAATTATCTATACCTCCCTGTGAGGATTCTGATGCTGAGGAGTCTATTCCATCTGCATCGCCTCCTGAGGATTATTAATTTGGAGAAACCTTGCATACTTTGAGGGAGCATTTTCACTGGGACATTCAAGACTTCTCAGATTCAAAAAAGAGGCTCTGGGATTTCCTTCTCCTCTCTCAACACAAGCCTTTAGCCATTCCCCCTGTTTTAGACATTGTGGATGATGTGTTTTTGGAGTCAGGCTTGACCCGGTCTCCTTACCTCCGTCTCCCAGTAAGTCTGACAGATATTACAGGGTCCCTGACTCACATAAATTTTTATTTAGAAACCCTGCTGCTGATCCTGAAACTGTTTCACAGTGTCCAAAGGGAGTTAAGGCCTCAACAGCAAAAAATCCTACCCCCTGTGACAGAGATTCAAGGGCACTAGACAGATGGGAAAAGAAGGTTTATACATCTGCAACCTTGGCAATCAGGGCCTTAAACTTGTCAATTTCATATTCTTAAGTACCAACAGCATGTTATGGGATTGCTGAAACAGAAAATTATGTTGATTTCAGAATGTGTAAAAAATAAAGAATTGCAGGAATTATTGCATGCAGCTGAACAAGTTGGAAAGCATACTTTGCAATGTGGTTTTGATTCCTTAGAGGCCTCCTGCAGGGCCGCATTTACTGGATCTGTGATTAGGAGGCATGCCTGGTTAAAGGAACAAAATTTGCCTGATCATGTTAAACCTAAATTGCTAGATGCACCTTTACAGCATGATTCTCTGTTTGGTATTAAGGCAGAAGAGGTTTTAAAGAAAATGGAAGACAAAGCTAAGATTATGCAAACTGTTAAAGATTTCTTACAAGTGCCACCAAGATTCAGTAGACACTGGCCTACAAAAAATTGGTCCTTTCCTGTGTCAGACACAGCTCAAAGGGGCAAATCCAGATGCCCTAAGGGTTCCAGATACCAGGCGCAAGATTCATACAGGTGAAAGCAATGTGGTGCTTCCACCTCCAAATCTGGAGGAGATCAAGCGCAAACCTACAGAAAGCAATCCCAATGACTTCCCCCTGCCTACACCAAACACTTATCTTTTGACAGCACCCATATGGGGAAAATTAGCACTTTTTGCTCAGAATTGGCAGTTAATCACCCAGGACAAGTGGGTGCTAAACATCGTATCACAGGGATACAGATTCCATTTCCACACTCTGCCAATGGCAAATAGTTGGCCAGATCTGCCAAAAAATCAGTGGGCAGAGGCACAGAAACAGGTTACGTCCCTCATGGATATGGGGGCCATTCATACAGTACCAGAACAGGAAAAAGGACAAGGTTTTACTCAAGACTGTTCTTGGTACCCAGAAAGGACAAGGTCTGGTGGCCAATACTGGATTTATCGATTTTGAACACATACCTGGACATTCCAAAATTCAAAATGCTGACTTTGCAGCAGCTTCTGCCCATGCTGGGCAGGAATGCTTGGCTGGTGACTTTATACCTAAAAGAGGCATACCTGCATGTCCCAATAAGACAATCGTGCAGAAGATACCTCAGATTCAAGGCTGGCTTAATGCATTACCAATTCTCTGCACTGCCCTTTGGCTTATCTACTGTGCCCAGGGTCTTCATAAAGTGCCTGGCACCAGTAATTGCTTTTTACAGACAAAGAAGTATACAAATATATCCTTACTTGGACGACTGTCTCATTCAAGCAGAGAACAAGGACACTCTTCTTCGACACATGGCGTTTATGAAAAGGCTTCTAACATGCCTAGGGTACCCTATAAACAAAAAGAAATCACAACTGGTGCCCTCACAAAAGATAACATTCCTCGGTGCAAGCTTGGATACAACTGCCCAGATGGCTTACCTCACGCCAGACAAGCAAAGGCAACTGACTGCTTACTTCAAAGTGATGGCAACAAAAACCCAGTCTTCTGCAAGGCAAATTCTGCAGGCTTTGGGTTTCATGGCATCCTGCATCTTACTAATTCCATATGCAAGACTGCATATGAGGAAACTTCAATGGTACCTAAAAAGTTTATGGAGTCAACATTCACGCAGTCTGGAAACATTGATTCCTCTCATTCTCTGCCTGCAACAGGAGTTTCTATGGTGGGCAAAGGCATGTCACCAAAACATGAGACTGCCCTTCACTCTACCCCCTGCCAGCCAAACCTTAACAACAGACGCATCAGATTATCCCTGGGGGGCCCACATGGCAGGAAGATGCATTCAGGACTTATGGACAAGAATTCCAAAAGGAATTAACCCCACATCTTAATACCCTGTTCAGTCTCAGCCTCTCCACAGGATATGTGCCCATAGAATGGCGCACTGCAACGGTGGTCCCGCTACACAAGTGTGGGGCCACAACTGACCCTGGGAACTACCGACCAATAAGCCTGACCAGTCTGATCTCTAAGGCTATGGAGCAAATCATTATGGAACTCATAAATGGAGAGATTGGAAACCTCCAGTCGCTGGACCCCACACAGTTCAGCTTCGTCAAGGGCAGCTCATGCCTCCTGAACCTGGTGGACTTCTTTGAGACAGTTACTCAGGATATAGATAAGGGAAAGGAGGTACACATGGCTTACCTTGACCTTGCTAAAGCATTTGACATCATTCCCCATTCAGGTATTATTGATAAGCTCACCAGCCTGGGCATAAACCCTTACGTCACAAGATGGATCGCAAACTGGCTCTCAGACAGATCCCATAAAGTAAGAGTAGCGGGATCTATGTCCGAATCCAGACCAGTAATGAGTGGTGTGCCTCAGGGCTCTGTCCTGGGGCCCCTCCTGTTTGGCATGTACTTCTCAGAAGTACAGGCAAGCACGGAAGGGCTGTGGCTGACTAAGTTTGCTGACAACTGCAAACTGGGTGCTATAATAGAGTCTCCGGCCGACATGGAGATCCTCCAGAAGGGCCTAAATGAGACTGATGCATGGTGTCAAAGCCATGGTTTCAAGCTAAAATTAAAAAAATGCGTAGTAATCCCATTTGGAAAAAACAGAGTACCCGCAAACTACAACATAAGAGGTAATCCCCTGAAATCTGAAGAAGAAATAAGGGATCTAGAGACCCAAGTAGATAGTCAGCTTTCCTTTGATAACCATGTTGCCAAAGTGGTTAGAAAATCCTTCTATGTGACCCATCTGATCACGAAAGGGTTTGCATCAAGATCTAAGGATGTAATGGTGCCCCTCTAATCTTCCCTCATCAGGCCCATTATTGAGTGCAATGCACCAATTGGAATGTACCTGGCTAGACATCTCCAGCAGCTGGAGAGACCACAGAGGTACCTAACCAAGAGGATTACTGGCCTCAAAAAGTTGCCCTATCTAGCACGATTGAAAAAGTTAAGACTGTTCTGTGTTGCATACCGCTTTCTCAGAGGCGATCTCTGTCTGATGTACAGAGCCATGTCCAACCCAGAATTGTTGAACATGCTCCATCTTAGCAAAACCAAATCTACTCGAGCTACACGCTCTAGGGATATAAACCTCAACACAACAATGAATAGAACATGCCGGAGGGATAGATTCTCTTCGCAGAGACTTCCCTTACTATGGAACAGGGTCCCAATCTACATAAGACAGAGCCCCTCACCATCACTCTTCAAGAGGAACCTTGATACGGGGATGGGTAACAGACACACCGGGGATCACACCAACAGCACTACTAGATAGGGGCCAAGGGTACTAGCTGCTAGTACAAGGGTGTAGGGAACTACTAAAGGGACGGTGAATACCACACAACATGACTGGGCTAATATATGCCTTCGGGCAGATAGCCCAGTACCAACCTATGAACCTATAAAACAAATGCATCTACATATCATCCAGAAAGATATGCTAGCTGTTCAAAATTCCCTAACAGCCTTCAAGGACTTACTTCATCCAGGACAACTACTGATAAAGATGGACAACACCACAGTCATGTGGTATATAAACAAGCAAGGGGGCACACACTCATACCCCCTTTGCAGATTAGCCATGGCACTGTGGGACACAGCCTTGACCTACCAAATACATCTTCAAGCTCAATTCCTGCCAGGAAAACTAAACACTCTGGCAGACAATTTAAGCAGAAACCGTATGGATCCTCATGAGTGGAAACTAAATCCACAAGTCTTCAGAATGATTACAGAGAAATGGGGGAGCCCAGACATAGATCTATTTGCCTCTCCTCAAAATTATCAATTGAAAAGATTCTGCACAAGGACTTATCACAGACAAGCATGGAAAGTGGACGCCCTATCCTTCAGTTGGAAAAACCTATCGGTTTACGCCTTTCCTCCTTTACCTCTTTTACCCAAGGTCCTCCTAAAAGTCAGACAAGAGAAGCCAAAGATGATATTAATTGCCCTGGACTGGCCCCGCCAATACTGGTACCCAGTCCTAAGGAACTTGGCTCAATACTCAGCTTGGACCTTGCCTCAAAGACCACAACTACTGTCCCAGCAAAACAATCAGATCCTGCACAATCAACTACAGACTCTGAACCTGGCAGTATGGCTAATCATGTAGACATACAAACAACACCTCTCAATAAAGCTGTGATGGATGTCATTTTGGAAGCCAGAAGGCCTAGTACTAGAAAATCTTATGCTGACAAATGGAAGAGATTCTGTGCTTGGAATCAAGCACAAGGAACTGATACAGCAGAACCAAATATTCCTCAGATTTTACAATACTTAACTGAGATGCTTGACTAAGGCCTGTCTTTCTCTTCAATCAAAATCCATGCCTCTGCCATTTCGGCTCATTACAATACAGAGCCACCAATCTTTTCTCATCCTTTACTAAAGCAGTATCTTAGAGGAGCCAAAAATTTAAGGCCTCCTAGAAGATCACTATTACCTGCATGGGACCTCAATTATGTGTTGGAAAAGCTCACCCTGCCTCCATTTGAACTGGCTGCTATCACTTATCTAAAGTTCTTATCATGGAAAACAGCTCTGCTACTAGCAATTACTTCAGCAAGTAGAGTTTCAGAGCTACAGGACCTCATGGCTGTAGAGCCTTGTATCATATTTTACCCAGACAGGGTGTCTCTGAGGACAAATCCTACATTTATGCCTAAGGTGGTTTCCAGTGTGGCTCTTAACCAAACAATTCATCTGCCAACTTTCTATCCAAATCCGCAGAACAAGGGGGAGAGAATTCTGCATTCCTTGGACGTACACAGACAGCTAAGATTCTACTTGAGCAGGACAAAAGCTCTGAGAAAAACTGAGCAATTACTAGTGTCATATGCTGTAGAATCAGAAGGAAAGGCTATTTCAAATCAGACAATTTCGAAGTGGATAAGCCACTGCATACGTTTCTGCTACTTACACCGTGGTAAACCTGTGCCCAAGGGCATTAGGTCTCATTCCACCAGAGCTGCTGCTACTTCAGCAGTCTTTCTCAGAGGAGTACCAACCAAAGACATTCTACAGGCTGCTACTTGGAGTTCTGTTCACACCTTTACAAAGCATTACCATTTGCCTCTCTACTCTAAGTCCAGGGCAGGCTTTTCCACTGCAGTGCTGCAGGACCTTATAACCGCACCTAATGCTGTTTAGCTCCAGCCTCCCAACCATTGCTTTGGGATTCTACCCAAATGTAATGACTGCAACAGTGAAACACGAAGAACATAGTACAGTTGTGTACACTTACCATAAATGTAGATGTTCGAGTGTATTCACTGTTGCAGTCCAGGTTACCCTCCCGCCATCCCCCTGTCATTCTGAAGTTTATCTTTCCTTCTCTATCTTCTACAACCTATGTGGTGTATTTGCTTGTAGATGAAGGTAAAGTTTATATTGATGCATGTATATATATCTATATATAATTTTGCTACCTTTTTGGGGGCAGGAAAAACTAAAGAAAATGGCATCGGCTACATGTTTTATACCCCTGACGACCTGACGTCATGGAAGAGAAGACAGCAACCGATGCAGGACCCAAGACTTTGGAATTCAGGCTGACTGAGGGCAACCTGCCAGCAGATTGCCCAAATGTAATGACTGTAACAGTGAATACTCTCGAACATCTACATTTATGGTAAGTGTACACAACTGTACTTTTTTAGCTTAAAGAGTATGTATAGTTCTTAAGCGCAAATCTTCCAATGGATTTTGACAGTACAGTGGTCTATTCTTTACCAACCTCTGTTTCCATAAAACTCACTCCAGTTTGCAAGCATCATGTTACCTGGTGGATCCAGTCAGATGACCTGTTTTTGGGCATGACGTTCTCTCTTCCTCCCCCAGTAGCCACAGTGACTACTGATGCTTCCCAACTGGGATGAAGTGAGGCATTTCAAGGAAAAGATGGTCCAAGACGCGTGGTCCTCCTCAGAAACCAAGTTTTATGTCAGTGTCCTAGAGATGAGAGCAGTCCTTCTAAAGTTACAAGCTTTTCAAGCCTTTCTCTAAATTTTTAAATTTTCCTTATAACTTCTTAATATTAAATTTCTTAATGTCACGTTTCATAATGCAAAGAAATGCTTGTCAGAACACTCTGTAATGATTGGGTGTTCGCACCTGGTAATTAATTGTATTTTAAGTATCATAATTAATGGAGTGCTAATTACTGTGTATATTTACAGATGATGTATGCTTGTTTTTATTTATTTTAATGTCTGTAGAAATCCCAATGCAGGGGACAAAAAACATGGTGATTCATTAAGCGTTTAATTTTATTTGTATTTTCTATTTGTGGTATGCTTTCATCATTCGTATTAAAGTTCGTATTAAAGACTGGTTCCCCTCTTTCTGCTTGCTGGTGTCTCTATGTTACTACACCCCTACAGTGTCTGTAATTTTGGCCATGGAGACTAACATTAACCAGTCCATACAATTGCCAGATGTTCTTCGTGTTTCACTGTTGCAGTCATTACATTTGGGTTATCTGCCTGCAGGTAGCCATCAGCCAGGCTGAATATCAGTTTCTTGGATTCCTTCATTGTATGCCATCTCTTCTTCCATGACGTTAGGTCATCAGGGGTATAAAACATGCTGCCGACGCCATTACATCAGTCTTTACTGCCGCGCGGTGCCCGAAGCAGAAGCAGCTCGCAAGTGCCGGTCGGCTGACTCCTGAAATTTTCGTTTTCGAGTTTCAGCACAGAAGTCTTCAAAAAAGCTAAGTACCCGATTGGGGATCCTTTTTCTTGCTCTTAACCGATGTCAGTAAAAGTTAACAATTGTCTTACCTGTGGAAAGCAAATACCTCATAAAGATTTTCATTCGTACTGCATTACTTCCTTAGGCGTAGACCACAACATCCCTCACTGTTGGTTTTGTGCCTTATTCAACCCCCAAACTATTTGTCGTCGGTCTATTTTTGCAGCAGATTATTTTTGTACTCTGTATAAGTATCCAGAAATGTCTTCGGTAAGCCATCCAACTACCGACATTCAGAAAAAACGTAAGGATAAAGACAGAGACAGACTGCATAGGTCCAAAACTGCCGCCGATGCTTCCGTTAAGCTAGTTGCCAGTTCGCCGGTACTCAGTGGGGCACTCTACTGAGACCCATTCGGAGTACGGTATGCCGTGAGATACTTCTTCGACTGTGGAACCTGCGGATGTCTCTACCTTTGATGGGTCTAGAGCCGCTGTGCAGGCACCGGCTTCTGAGGGTGTATTCAGGCTTACAGATTTGCATTTTAAACCAAAACCATCTTCTTCTTCCAGGCCTAAAACACGACCCACACCTAGAAAACCGATGTCCAAATCGCATGGTCAGGCCCATATGCCTAAAAAACAAATGCTTAGAATGGCTGAAGACCTTATTACTTTAATTAGGGGAAGCCAGCCAGCCTCCCCCCACTAAGAGACCTAGAATGGATTTTCCTTCTGATCAGGATTCTGATATTTCTGTTTCTTCTGATTACCAGGATTTGCCCTTATCTACCTATGAGGATTCTGATGCAGAGGACTTCATACCCTCTCCTTCCCCTCCAGAAGATTTTTCATTTTGTGAAACCTTGCACACTCTTATGGAGCATTTCCACTGGGAAAGCCAGGATTACTCTGACTCCAAAAAGAGGCTTAGGGAATTCTTGCTCCTTTCTTAACGCAGGCCTTTAGCTATCCCTCCTGTTCTGGACATTGTAGATGATGCCTTCTTGGAATCAAGCCTGTCCCCAGATACTTTACCTCCAGCTCCCAGAAAACCTGACAGGTATTAAAGAGTACCTGACTCTCATAAGGCCCTCTTCAAGAATCCTACTGCGGATCCGCAGACCATTTCCCAAGGACCAAAGGGCATTAAGGCTACTGCTGACAAAAATCCTACCTTTTCTGATAGAGATGCTAGAGCCCTGGACAGATGGGGTAAGAAGGTATACACTTCTGCGACTTTGGCCATTAGGGCTTTAAATTGCCAGTTTCATATGTTAAAGTACTAGCAGCATATTATGTGATTACTTAAACAGAAAATTATGTTGATACCTGACTGTGCTGAACACAAAGAATTACAGGATTTAATGCTTTCTGCTGAACAAGTTGGTAAACATACTTTGCAATGTGGTGTTGACTCTTTAGAAGCATCTTGCATGGCTGCTGTCACTGGGTCTGTACTTAAAAGGCATGCTTGGCTTAAGGAGCAAAACTTGCCAGATCATGTCAAAGCTAAATTACTGGATGTTCCCTTAAACCAAGACCGCCTGTTTGGCAACAAAGCAATAGAAGTCCTCAAAAAGATGAAGGAAAAAGCTAGATCTATGAAAACTGTTAAAGATTTCCTTCAAGTACAACCTCCCCGATTTAGTAGGCATTGGCCTTCAAAGAATTGGTCCTTTCCAGTCCTTCTCAGTCCAAACCCAGGAACAGCAGACCACCTAGGTTACAGTCTCAGGTTACGTACAGGCCTAAGCAGTGGGTGTTACCACTTCCAAAGCAGGAAGTAGTACGACACCCCCTACGGAAAAATGTCACAGTGACTTAACCTTAACCCTTCCAAACCCTGCTCAACTGCCTGCTCCCTTTGGAGGAAAGCTCACCCTGCATGCAAAAAACTGGCAACTCATTACCTAGGGTAAATGGGTTTTAAAAATAGTTTTCCAAGGATACAGATTCCACTTCCACACCCTACCAACCCCAAACGGTTGGCCAGACCTACCCCCAAATCAGTGGGCAGAAGCTCAGCAGGTTCTCTCTATTCTAAGTATCAGGGCTATTCAACCTGTCCCAGCAGAAGAAAGGGGACAAGGTTTTTATTCAAGAGTTTTCCTGGTACCCGGAAAAGACAGCTCCTGGCGTCCTATCCTGGACCTCTCTATTCTCAACACCTTTTTGGTAATCCCAAAGTTCAAAATGCTAACACTTCAACAGCTGCTTCCCATGCTAGGCAAAGATGCCTGGTTGGCAACCTTAGACTTAAAGTAAGCTTACCTGCACATTCCAGTAAGGGAATCTTGTAGGAAATACCTACGCTTCAGGGCAGGCTCCATGCACCATCAGTTCTCTGCACTTCCCTTTGGCTTATCTACTGCGCCCAAGGTATTCACAAAGTGTCTAGCTTCAGCCATTGCAATTTGCAGGCAGAGAAATATTCAAATATACCCATACCTGGACAATTATCTGATTCAGGCAGAAAGCTAGGACTTGCTATTAAAGCATCTGGCATTCGTAAAGAAACTTCTAACCTCACCGGGGTACACCATAAACGAAAAGAAATCTTACCTAGTACCCTGCCAAGAGAGATTTTATTCCTGGGAGCAAGCTTGAACACAACTTCCCAGATGGCTTATCTCACGCCAGAGAAACAAGGGTATTTGACAACCTACTTCAAACTACTGGCCACAAAGACCCAGCTGTCTGCAAGAAAAATTTTTCAAACCCAGGGGTTCATGGCCTCCTGCATTCTACTAATTCCATATGCAAGACTGCATATGAGGAAACTACAATGGTATCTAAAAAGCCTATGGTGTCAACATTCTCAGGACCTGGAATCAGTGATTCCTATCATTCCTTGTATAAAGACAGAGTTCCTTTGGTGGGTAGAGGCCTGCTACCACAACAAAGGGCTCCCTTTCACTCTACCCCCTGCCGCCCAAACCCTAACAACAGACTCCTCAGACTGTGCATAGGGGGCTCACTTGGCAGGGCAGTGCATTCAGGGCAAATGGAACCTGAGTCAGATGCACCTGCATGTCAACCAAAAATAAATGTTAGGTGTACAGAATTCCCTGACAGCCTTCCAAGACAACATCCTTCCAGAACAATTATTGATAAAGACAGACAACACCACAGTTATTTGGTACATAAACAAGCAAGAAACCCACTCGTACCCTCTCTGCGTACTAGCCATGGCTCTGTGGAACACAGCCTTGAGCTATCAAGTGCACCTACAAGCTCAATTCCTGCCAGGCAAGCTAAATTCACTGGCTAATGACCTAAGCAGAAATCTCATGGACCCACACAAATGGAAACTTGAACCAAAAATATTCAACCTCTTAAAGAACAAATGGGGGACTCCAGAGGTAGACCTGTTTACCTCCCCTCAGAACTACCAATTGGACAAATTCTGCACAAGGACTTCCCACAGTCAAGCTTGGAAAGTGGATGCCCTGTCCTTTACTTGGGAAAGCCTCTCTGTTTATACCTTCCCCCCTCTACCTCTCCTCTCAAAGGTTCTGCTAAAGATCAAACAGGACAAGCCAAGGACAATACTGATTACACCAGATTGGCCTCGCCAGCACTGGTACCCCCTCTTGCGCAGTATAGTACTGCTGGAGCCATGGCACCTGCCTCAAACACCTTCCCTGCTGTCCCAGCAGGCGGGCCAGATTCTGCACCCTCAGCTTCAAACCTGGCTAATTCCTTTAGCTCTCCAATAGCATCCCTCAGTAAGCAGATGCTAGATGTCATTCTGGAAGCAAGGAGGCCTAGTACTAGAAAATCCTATGCTGAAAAGTGGAAAAGATACTGTTCTTGGAACCAGACTCAGGGGATGGGCACAACGGTGCCCAGCTTACCTCATATTCTTTAGTACTCAACAGAAATGCTCCACATTGGCCTATCCTTCTCGTCAATTAAAATTCATGCCTCTGCCATTTCAGCTCATTATAATACTGAACCTCCCCTCTTCTCTCACCCCCTGCTAAAGCAATTCCTCAGAGGGGCTAAAAATTTAAGAGCCCCAGGCAAGCCCCTACTCCAGCCTGGGACCTTAAGTTTGTATTGGAAAAGCTTACTCTCCCCCCATTTGAACCATCTGCAACTGCAGAGTTGAAATTCCTTTCTTGGAAAGCAGCATTCCATGTAACCATCACTTCAGCAAGAAGAGTGTCTGAATTACAGGCCCTCATGGCAGTGGAGCCCTTCATTATATTCCATGCAGACAGGGTTTCCCTCAGGACCAATCCTTCCTGTATGCCCAAGGTGATGTCTAGAGTGGCCCTAAATCAGTCCATTCATTTTCCTACTTTTTTTTCCCTAATCCACAAAACAAAGGAGAACGAATACTGCACTCTTTGGATGTGCACAGAAAACTTAGACTTTATTTAGACTAAGCCTCTCAGAAAATCTGAATAGCTGCTAGTTGGCTTTGCTGCAGGGGCAGAGGGGAAGGCCATTTCAAAGCAAACCATTTCTAAATGGATAGCCCATTGCATTCATTTCTGCTATAAGCACCATGGAAAGCCTACCCCACAGGGGATAAGATCACATTCCACCAGGGCTGCATCTACATCTACAGCCGTTCTCAGAGGAGTCCCTACCAGGGACATCCTAGAAGCTGCTACCTGGAGCTCTGTACGTACCTTCACCAAGCATTACCACATGCCCATTTTTTTTCTAAATCCAGAGCTGGTTTTGCCACTGCAGTCTTGCAGGGCTTAATAGCTGGCCCTAATGCTCTTTAACTTCCTCCTCCCTTCCTTAGCTTTGGGAATCAACCCAAATGTAATGACTGCAACAATGAAATACAAAGAACATAGTACAGTTACCATAAATGTAGATGTTCGAGTGTATTCACTGTTGCAGTCCTGGTTACCATCCCTCCAGCCCCCTGACATCTCTTGGCTCTACCTTTCCTTCTTGTTTTAAGCTTTCTGGTGTATTTGCTTTTTGATGGAGGTGTAACATATCATATAATTGCTTCCCATTGTGAGGGCACCTGACATCTGGGGCAGGAAAAACTGATGTAATGACGTCGGCTGCATATTTTATACCCCTGACCACCTGCCGTCATGGAAGAAAAGACAGCATCCGATGCAGGAATCCAAGACTTTGATATTTAGGCTGGCTGAGGGCTATCCTGCAGGCAGATAACCCAAATGTAATGACTGCAGCATTGAATACACTCAATCATCTGCATTTATGGTAAGTGTACACAACTGTACTTTTTCTTTCCAAATTTTTCTAAAAAGGGCGAATATGTGCTGCACCTTTTTGATGTTCATACACACCTACTTTTTTATCTTCACAGAACAAAATAGTACAGGAAGTCCAATCAGCTGTTTGCATCCTTTTCCCCCAACTGCTTAGGTCAAGCAGTATCCAAAGTTACTCTGGCAAAATGGATTACTGATTGTATTTCGCTGCTTTATTCTCAAAAAGGTTTGAAATTGTCTCGTCCTCCTAGAGCTCATTCCACTACATCTATGGCTACTACTTCTCCCTTCTCATCAAGAACTTCTATTGACCGTATCTGTGCTGCAGACTGAAACCTTTGTTACACATTACAAATTAGACATGGTCGCTGGAAGCAGAGCTTCCTTTAGTTCTACAGTGCTCTGGCATGTCCTTCCTTGAGGGCCTCCCGAGTGTTATGGACTCTGACCCATTCGTAAGGAAGAATGAATAAGACAACGTCAGCTTTAGAAGTTACGTACTTAACATAACTTGGCATCTGTGTTGTCCATTTTTGTTCTTTCACACCTTCTTGCCCAGTCATTCTCTGGCCTTGTCAGTCCTAGAAGGATCTTTGAATGGTATTGGAACCTTCATGTTCCTGGTTTGAGCCTCGGTCTTTTCTTGTGTCTATTCTGTCTCTATAACATAAAGACATTAAGGCACCAAACTCTATTTGAGGAGGTGGGGATGGAATAGGTCATTATGGGTAGAGGGTGGAGCTCAAGATTTGGATCGAAAGTCTTGTAGATGCAGCTGAGTTGGATCCGAGGCTTGGATCCTAAATTTATTTGTGAGGAAGAATGAAAATGGACAACACAGATGCCAAATTATGGTAAGTACATAACTTCTTATTGTTTACCCTACCCCTCAGAGCAAAAAGGAAGGGATCATATATTCCATAGATGTGCATAGGCTACTCGGATATTAGCTGGACAAAACTAAGTAGCTAAGGAAAAATACTAATTCTTTGTGTCATTTGGATATGCTAGGGAGGGCAAATCTGTTTCTAAACAAAATATCTGATGTCTTCATTCCTCCTCATGATAGGGTCTCTGATCCGGCTTGGCCACATACTACAAACTTGGCTCAGACTGTTAAGCTCTTCCCTCCTACCCGTAATGCCCTATATCCACTCAAGAACCTCAGATCTTGTTTGCCACCTTAGTGAACCAGACACGGATCACATTCTCTCAAGCTTGAGGTAGATTTGCTTCTAATCCTTGCAGATTTTCTTCAACCTTTAGGCAAATTTTGTAAGTCCTCCCTCTTTTCTCTTAGAGTGTGTGTGTGTGTGTTTTTCCTATAATAAAAAAAAGTTGGTTAGTTCTCTTTACATTAAAGTTAAACTTAAAGTTTAAGTTCAAGTTAGAATTTAGAATTGGGGATTTACAGTTTAAAGCAGTTGGAAATTGATACTTACTGTTCTTAGGGACAGTTGATTTTGGTGGGTTTTTCTCGTAGGGTTGGTGGACAAACCAGTAACACTCTTTCGGCTTTTCCCGGTTAGGGGTCGCCACAGCGGAACTCCGGTCCGCTAATGATTGGTAGTAGAGTTTTACATGCTGGCTTGCCGGGCCTAACGCACAACCTTCAACGAAGGAACGCCCATTCACGCATGTCGTCACACAGTAGACGCTTTAACTGAGAATCGAACGGGCAACGTCTAACTGTGAGGCAACAACGCTACCGCAGCACCACCACCGCAGCTGGTTGGTGGACAAACCAGTACTTGGCTTTAAATGCTGCACTTCTTGTGGGTATAAAATTCCCAACTAGGATGCCCACAAGGAGTGCGTGTACTACCTGGAAGCTTACTAGCTGAAAGCAGAGTGCAGCATCTGTATCATTTTCAACCCACCGGCTTTAGTAGGCTGTTGGAATAAACTTATTCTTAAGGGCCTTCTGTTTCCTCCTTGGCTCCGGAGGTTCAGACCATTTCTGTGGTTTCTTTCTCTCCTTTGGGAGTGAAAGAGTCAAACAAGAGGTCCCTTCCAGTTTCTCCAAAGGACTCTCTCGAAGTGAAGAAGCATGAGAAATCTTTGGATCCAACTCTGTCAGATCTGCAGAAAGTACCCCCTCGGTCAGATTGTTCAGTCTCTATGGATCCGGGGGATATTATCACTATATCTCCCATGCCTTCATTGGCTCCTACATCAGATCCTGTCCTCTTAAGTCCAAGCATTCCCGGTCCCCCTCTTTGGCTTCATCTAGGTCCTCTAGAAGCTGTGCCGAGGCTGATATAGACAGGATGATGAGGAGATTCCTCAAGGCCCAGATCCAGATGAGGGTAGTCTTGGCTCGAGCCCCTGCTGGATCTATGAGCTACTCAGGCCATACCATCAGGACTTTTTCTCTGATCCTACCCTTGACTTCGGAGACACAGAGTTTGGGACTACCATGTGCGTTGGGTTCGGCGCAGAGGAAGCTCCTTTCCCACAATGCTGAGGATGCCCTTGATGAGCCCTGTTCTGGCCCTTTTAAAGCAGAGTGAGTCTCAGAGCCGTGGAGTTGGTGCTGGTCAGGGAGACTGGGATCATCCCTGTCCTTTTCTGAGCCGTCCCTTCCGTTAGGTGCTTTGGCACTTGACAGCTCGGGTCCGGTCCCTTCTGGAGGCTGTGGAGCCGAAGTGAGTCATGCCCATTTTTCCTTGGTGTTTTCGGCTCTGAGGGAGATGGAGAAGGCTTCTCCTGGTCCTTCAGCTTTTCAGCTAGTGGAGAGGGTTTTCTCCCAAGTTGGAGATACGACGGCAAAAGTTCCCCCATCCTTCCCTGCACCCTCATCGGATCCAGGCCTTGCTCCCTCTTCCTGTCCTGAGCGGCCTCCAAGAATTCCTTGCTCAGGAGGGATCCCCTTCTTCTGATACTTCGCCAGAGTACCCAGCTGAGGAAGTTCCTTAAAAGATTTCTAAAAGGAGGCATGTGGACTCCCCGCTGAAGTCTCTTTCTGAGGATACTGATTTCGATGAGGGGGAAGGATCCCCCTGATCCCAACCTGAAGAACTCTCCTTTGGGGACATTTTAGAGATCCTAAAGCAAAAAGGTGGGTGGTCTGACCAGCCACTTTCCTCCGAGGAGTCAATTCTTTTGGAGGCATTCAGGATGGGCCTATCTACGTCTTGGGTGACCCCCCCACCCCCGGCAGATCCCCTGGTGGATTTAGTGTGTCACCGTGTGTGGAAGGAACCAGACACCATCGAACCCATACTCAACAACCCAATAGGTTTCTGGTACCCCCTACAGACAGAAAGCACTAGAGTAAGGGTCGGTCCCATAGTCAATGCCATTGCCACCAAGAATAAACTGGCAGTGTCCATCCCCCTAACAAGAAGTCTAGAGTAACGGACAGATTGGAGAAGCGCATCTGTGCCTCGGCCACCTTTGCACTGAGGTTGTTGAATTATTTGGCTGACTTACTTGGCTACAGAGAGATCTGATCAAGGAACTTACAGCTTCTCTGTGAGTCCATGCTTGCGGAGGAATTTAAGAAAGTTTCTCCAAAGCTGACCACTTGTTCGTCCTTCGCCAACTCATCGATGAAGTTAATCTCCCACACCATGGAGAGTACCTAGCAAGCAGATGGTTCAGGTTTCTCCCTAAGGAGGTATACCTGGATGAGGCTGTATGATTTTGTGGGGCCCTTTAAGCCATCATTTATTAATTCCCCTTATGATGGCTCTTCCGTTTTTGCGTCATCAGTTCAAGACACTCTTGCCTGCAGCCAAAAGGACAGAAAGACCCTTTCTGGTGTTGGAATCAGGTTTTCTACCCCCCAGAGCTCCTTCTCCAGGAACCAACTTGAAGATAAGAAGATGTAATTTCTCATATCCAAAGGGTTTTTCCAGGACCCATGTGAGAAACCCTCCTCTAGGGGCAGAGTGGGAGGGTTTGATGGTAGATGCTGCCCTAGAGGCAGAGGGGGGTCCGCAGAACCAGGAGCTTTAGGAAGCCTCCTCCCGATAAGCCCTGCCAGTGCTCCTGAAGCACTGCCCGACTGTCTGTCTCTGGAGGTAGTTGGGACTGACTAGCTTTTCACCTAGAAGCCTGGACCCAGTTTACTCAAAACCATTAGGTGCTGAGCATTATATCCAGAGGTTACTGCATTCCCTTTTCTTTTTTGCCTCCAAACTCCAAAAGTCTTCCCAATGTGCCACCTAGTCAAAGGGAACAGACAGCACAGGAAATTCAACAACTGTTGCTAAGAAGATCATTCAAGAGATCCCAACTGAACAGAGAAGATTTGAAACCTAATCCCGCTTCTTTTTGGTGCCAAAAAAGACAGGGGACCTAAGACCCATTCTGGAACTAAATGAATAGGCGAAGAAGTCAAGTTTCCAAATGGTTGTGGGAAAATCCATTCTGCCACTGTTGCACAAGGACGACTGGATATGCTCGATAGATCTCAAGGGTGCGAACTGTCACATCAAAATAGACAGGCGCTCCAGGAAATATCTGCGCTTCCAGCTGGGAGCCAGTCATTACCAATTCAGAGCACTGCCCTTTCTGCTCACCACAGAGTGGTAGTGGCTCAGTTGAGGCTCAGGGGATTCTAGGTATTCTGTATTTAGATGATTGGCTTCTGACTGCTCCCATGAGGCATTGACTAATCAAAGCCAGGGATTACTTAATCCAGTTATCATGTTCCCTGGGCATCACCATAAACATGTGCAAGTCTAATCTATCTCCGGTACAAAACCTGGAATTCATAGGTGCGCAGCTCAGTACATGGGATTTAGATAGCTTCTTTTCCTTCTCACCGAGTAACCATCTTGAGAAATCAGGTGCAGGAACTGTTACCCCAACAGACCTCCTTGTTTCGTTTGATTCTGCAGACCCTAGGATCCATGTCTGCAGCCATTCTGTTGGTCCCTCTAGCTAGGTTTTTCATGCAGGCTCTTAAGCGGATGATGTTCATCGTGTTTCACTGTTGCAGTCATTACAATTGGGTTATCCTGCTTGTCAGGCTACCCGCAGTCGGCCCAAATTCCAAAGTCCTGATCCGGCGTCTGTTGCTGTCGCCTCCTCCCTGACGTCAGTGCACCAGGGGTATAAAAGATGCAGCAGACACCATTTTCTTCAGTCTTTCTTTCCGCGCAGTGCCCGAAGCAAAAGCAGTTCGCAAGTGCCGGTCGGCCGACTCCTGAGATTTTCAAGTTCAAATTTCAGATCCGAAGTCTTCATTAAAGCTAAGTACCCCGTTGGGGAAACTTTTTTCTTGCTCCAGACCGATGTCAGAAAAAGTTAATAATTGCATTTCTTGTGGGAAGCAAATACCTCATAAGGATTCTTACTGTATTCCTTGCCTAGGCCCTGACCATGACGTTGCTAGTTGTCGGTTTTGTGCTACATTTAACCAACGCACTATTAAGCGTCGGTACGATTTTGCATTTCATTATTTTGACAGAAGATTTAATTATATAATGCCATCGGAACAGCTGACTACCGGAATTTATAAAAAAACACAAAGACAAAGAAAAGGACAGGCATCCGAGGTTCAAAACCGATGAGGCTTCAGCTAGGCCAGTCGCAGGTTTGCCGGTTCTCAGTGAGGTGCTTTCGCAGCCTCTGATGCCCGCTACCTCAGAGCCACAGCCCGCTTCCGACTCCCACGTGGAGTCGACTAGGCCACTGGAAACTCAAGGTATTGGACCCTCGGAAACTATTCCCTCAGATGGGTCCGGAGCCGCTGAGCAGGCATCGCCTTCTGAGGGTGTTTTCAGACCTACACAGTTATATGTGAAAACGACTTCAGCTTCAAAGGCAAAGACTAAAGCAACCCTAAAGACAAAGAAACAAGTACAACATTCCCTGGACAGGCCTCCATGCCTAAAAAAACAGATGCTTAAAATGGCCGAAGACCTAATTACTTTGATCAGAGGTTCCCATCCCCCTCCTGATAAGAGACCTAGGCAAGAGACAGACTATGAATCTTCAGATCAGGTTTCCATTTCCTCTGATTCCTCTTCTGAACAGGAATACTCTCTTTCTCCCTGTGAGGATTATGATGCTGTAGAATCTATCCCTTCAGCTTCTCCTCCTGAGGATTATTCCTTTGGTGAGACTCTGCATACTATGAGGGAGCATTTTCCATTGGGAGAGCCAAGATTACTCAGAATCTAAGAAAAGGCTCAGAGATTTTCTTTTACTACCTCAGCACAGGCCCCTTGCTATTCCTGCTGTTTTTGACATTGTAGATGATGTATTTATAGAGTCCAGTCTCACTCCTGACTCTTTACCACCAGCTCCTGCTAAGCCAGACAGATACTACAGGGTTCCTGATTCACATAAATTTCTTTATAAAAACCCTGCAGCTGACCCAGAAACTATATCTCAGGGTCCCAAAGAGGTCAAGGCGTGCACTGCAAAAAACCCTATCCCCTCTGATAGGGATTCAAGGGCCCTGGACAGATGGGGGGAAAAGATTTACACTTCTGCTACCTTGGCTGTTAGGGCCTTAAATTGTCAGTTTCATATGCTTAAATATCAGCAATATCTTATGTCTCTACTTAAACAGAAAATGTTGACAAATTCTGAGTGTGCAAAAAACAAAGAAATGCAGAATTTATTGCATGCAGCTGAACACGTGGGAAAGCATACTTTGCAATGTGGTTTTGATTCTCTGGAGGCCTCCTGCAGGGCCGCTGTTACGGGTTCTGTCATTAGGAGGCATGCTTGGTTAAAGGAACAGAATCTGCCTGATCATGTTAAAGCCAAATTATTAGATGCTCCATTACAGCATGATACCTTGTTTGGTGTTAAAGCAGAAGAGGTGTTGAAGAAAATGGAGAACAAAGCTAAATCTATGCAAACAGTCAAGGATTTCTTACAGGTACAACCTCCCAGATTTAGCAGGAACTGGCCTGCAAAGAATTGGTCCTTTCCAGTGTCAGACAGGCCACAAAGAGGCAGATACAGACGCCCCAGAGGCAGATCCCAGCCCCAGGGCTCATACAAGTCTAAACAATGGGGTGCTTCAACCTCCAAAAGCAGAGAAGATAAATCACAGCCATACAGAAAACATTCTCAATGACTTTCCCCTGCCAGCACCAAGCACTTATCTTCTGGCAGCTCCTTTAGGGGGAAAACTAGCACTTTTTTCACAAAATTGGCACATCATCACCCAAGACAAATGGGTCCTGAATATAGTGTCACAAGGCTACAGGTTCCATTTTCACACCCTGCCAAGGGCAAACTGAATGCCAGACCTGCCACACAATCAATGGGCAGAGGCACAAAAACAAGTTTCATCCCTCATGGACATGAGGGCCATTCAGCGAGTACCACAGCAAGAACAGGGACTAGGATTTTACTCAAGACTGTTCTTTTTGCCCAGAAAGGACAATGCCTGGAGATCAAAACTGGACCTGTCTATTCTAAACGCATTTCTGGATATTCCGAAATTCAAAATGTTGACTCTGCAGCAGCTTCTGCCCATGCTGAGCAAGAAAGCATTGGCTTGTGACTTTAGACCTAAAAGAGGCATACCTGCATGTCCCAATCAGACACTCATGCAGAAGATACCTCAGATTTATAGCTGGCTCAATGCACTACCAATTCCCTGTACTGCCCTTTGGCTTATCTACTGCGCCCAGGGTCTTCACAAAGTGCCTTGCACCAGTAATTGCATTTTGCAGACAAAGAGGAATACAGATATATCCTTACTTGGACGACTGCCTTATTCAAGCAGAGAACAAGGGCATTGTACTACGGCATCTGGTGTTTGTAAAAAGATTACTAACATGCCTAGGGTACACAGTAAACAAAAAGATATCAAATCTAGTACCCTCACAAGAGATAATATTCCTGGGTGCAAGCTTAAATACAGCTGCCCAGATGGCTTATCTCACGCCAGACAATCAAAGACAACTGATTACTTATTTTGAAATGTTGGCACAAAGACCCAGTTAGCTGCAAGAAAAATTCTGCAGGCATTGGGCTTCATGGCATCCTGCATTCTGCTAATTCCATATGCAAAACTGCATATGAGGAAACTACCATGGTATCTAAAAAGTGTTTGGACTCAACATTGCCACAGCCTGGAAACAATAATTACCCTCATTCCCTGCCTGCAACAGGAGTTTCGATGGTGGGCAAGGGCCTGTCACCACAACAAGGGACAACCTTTCACTTTACCCACAGCCAGGCAGACATTAACAACAGATGCATCAGATTATGCCTGGGGGGCAGATATGGCAGGAAGATGTATTCAGGGCACATGGCCCGCAAGCCAAATGCATCTACATATCAATCAAAAAGAGATGCTAGCTGTTCAAAATGCCCTGACAGTCTTCAAGGATCTACTTCATCCAGGACAACTATTGATAAAGATAGACAATACTACAGTCGTGATACATAAACAAGCAGGGAGGCACACATTCCTACCTCCTCTGCAGACTAGCCATGACTTTGTGGGACACAGCATTGACTTACCAAGTACATCTGCAAGCACAATACCTGCCAGGAAAGATAAATTCTCTGGCAGACGAACTAAGCAGAAACCTAATGGATCCCCACGAGTGGAAATTGGATCCACAAGTCTTCAGCCTGATAACAAGGAAATGGGGATGCCCAGACATAGACCTATTTGCTTCCCCTCACAACTGCCAACTGCAGAGATTCTGCACAATGACTTAGCATGGAAAGTGGATGCTCTGTCTTTCAGCTGGAAAAACTTGACAGTATATGCCTTTCCCCACTGCCTCTCCTTCCCAAGGTACTCCTAAAGGTCAGACAAGAGAAGCCAAAAATGATACTGATTGCCCCAGACTGGCCACGCCAGCACTGGTACCCAATCCTAAAGAACTTGTCTCAATGCCCAGTCTGGACATTACCTCAAATTCCTCACTTTTTGACCCAACAAAACAGTCAGATCCTGCACAGCCAACTCAGGACCTTAAATCTGGCAGCATGGCAGATAATGTAACCATTCAAAACATGCCTCTCTCTAAAGCAGTGATGTATGTTATTTTGTAGGCCAGGAGGCCTAGCACCAGAAAATCCTATGCAGAAAAATGGAAGAGATTCTGTGCTTGGAACCAGGCACAAGGAATTGACACGATTCTACCAGATATTCCCCAGATTTTGCAATATTTAACTGAGATGCTGGACAATGGCCTATTCTTTTCATCAATTAACATTCATACCTCTGCCACCTCAGCTCATTACAATACAGAACCGCCTATTTTTTTTCATCTATTACTAAGGCAGTACCTCAGAGGGGCCAAAAACATAAGACCTCCAAGGAGAGCACCAATATGTGCATGGGACCTAAATTATGTATTGGAAAAACTCACACTGCCTCCTTTTGAGCCAGCCTCTACAACTGGTACAAAATTCTTATCCTGGAAAACTGCTCTGCTCCTGGCAATAACCTCTGCAAGACGAGTCTCAGAGTTACAGGGACTCATGGCTGTGGAACCTTTTATCATTTTCCATCAGGACAGGGTTTCTCTGAGGACAAACCCCACATTTATGCCTAAGGTAGTATCCAGTGTGGTCCTGAATCAAACAATTCATTTGCCTACCTTTTATCCAAACCCACAGAATAAGGGTGAGAGACTTCTGCATTCTTTGGACATTCACAGGCAGCTACGCTTTTACTTGGACAGAACCAAAGCTTTCAGAAAGACTGAACAACTTCTGGTGGCATATGCTGCAGGATCACAAGGAAAGGCTATCTCAAAGCAGATTATTTCAAAATGGATAGGCTACTGCATTCATTTCTGCTATTCACAGCATGGCAAATCAGTGCCTAAGGGCATTAGGCCACATTCAACCAGAGCAGCAGCCACCTCAGCAGCCTTCCTCAGAGGAGTACCAACCAAAGACATCTTAGAGGCTGCAACTTGGAGTTCAGTGCACACTTTTACAAAGCACTATCACTTACCTCTTTACTCTAAATCCAGAGCAGGCTTTGCCACTGCAGTTCTGCTGGGCCTCATAGCCTCTTCTAATCCTATTTAGCCCCAGCCGCCCAACCTTAGCTTTGGGATTCTACCCAATTGTAATGACTGCAGCAGTGAAACACGATGAACATAGTACAGTTGTGTATCTACCATAAATGTAGATGTTCGAGTGTATTCACTGTTACAGTCCAGGTTACGCACCATCCCCCTTTCCTTTGCTGGGTCTTATCTGTACTTCTCTATTCTATACAACCTATGTGGTGTATTTGCTTGTAGATGAAGGTAGAGCTTTACTTTACTGCATGCATGGTTATTGGCGTAAATTAGCCTACCCTTTTGGGGGCACCTGACATCTGGAGCAAGAAAGACTGAAGAAAATGGCATCGGCTGCATCTTTTATACCCCTGGCGCACTGACGTCAGAGAGGAGGCGACAGCAACCGACACTGGACCAGGACTTTGGAATTCGGGCCGACTGCGGGTTGCCAGCAGGATAACCCAATTGTAATGACTGCAACAGTGAATACACTCTAACATCTACATTTATGGTAGGTACACAACTGTACTTTAGTGACACAATGGTCCATCCTTTGTCAGCCATTGTCCCTTCACATAAGGTTGACTCTCATCTGCAGGCATCACCTCAGTTGGTAGATAAAATCAGATTTCATTCTAGGCAAACCATTCTTGAATAGCCCCCTACAACCACTGTGAGCACGGACGCTTCCCAGTTTGGGTGGGGGGACATTACAGTGGGAAGGTGGCCGAAGGCATGTTGTCCCCCACCAAGACCAGGTTGCATATCAATGTCCAGAGATGACAGCTGTCCTCCTTAAGTTGCAAGCCTTTCAGGGTGCTCTCCCCTTGGGGACTATTACAGTAAACACTGACAAACATGGCTGTTGGATAGTACATCAACAAACAAGGGGGAACCCGTTCTTACCCCTTGTGCAGGGAGGCCATGATGGTGTGGGAATGGGCGATATCTTCAGACCACCTTCTAGTTGCAATGTACTTCCGGGGAAAACCAATGATCTGGCGGACAGACTCGGCAGATCGTTCTTGGTTCCGCATGAGTGGTCCCTCAATCAGTCAGTGGCGAACATGTTCTTCAGCCATTGGGGGTCAACCTTGTTGCAACCTATTTGCCTTTCCCCACAACAACAAATGCAGCAAGTTCTTCGCTCTCACCCCTCCTCCGGGGGAGTCCCCAAGGGATGCACTAGTCCACAATTGGCCCCCGGGTCTGCTGCATGCTTACCCTCCTCTTCCGCTCATCTCAGCTTTTGTAGAAGGTATGCAGGCTGAAGAGCTCTGTCGTCCTCATTGCCCCCTTCTGGCCTCTTCAGTTATGGTTCCCTATTCTATGGTCTCATCTGAAATATCCTTCTCGGATTCTGGAGCCAAGTCAGGATGTCCTTCAAGGATGCATCTGCAGTCATCACATATGGGTTGTCCTGCCTCAGGCAGCCCTTCGGTCGGTCGGATTCCAAAGTCGGGGTCTGGCCTCGGCTGATGTCGCACTTTCCCCGACGTCAGAGCGTCTGGGGTATAAAAGCATCAGCCGACACCATTCTCCTCAGTCTTTCTTGCCGCGTGGTGCCCGAAGCAGAAGCAGTTCGCAAGTGCCGGTCGGCCAGCTCCTGTGATTCCGCTACCGAAGACTTCGAAAAAGCTAAGTACCCCGTTGGGGGACTCTTTCTTGCCTCAGCGGATGTCAGATAAAGTTAATAATTGTTTAACTTGTGGGAAACAAATACCTCATAAGGATTTCCACTCTTACTGCCTCCCCTGCCTAGGCCCAGACCACGACGTCTCAGCCTGTTCAGCCTATGCTTCCTTCAACCGACGAACTCTTAGACGTCGGTCGGAGTTTGCAGAGGAATTCTTTGGGTCTAGTTTTGCTTACAAGATGCTGTCGGAGACTCCGACTTCGCATTTAGTTAAGAAACGGAAGGACAAGGATTGACACACGCGGGCTGCGGTTTCGGATGAAACCACGGTCAGGCCTACCGCGAGTGTCTCGGTCTCGGCTGAAACCGAGTCCTTGGTACTTCCGATTACCGAAACCACACAACCGACTACCTCGGCCCCGGAGGCCCCGGCCGAGTCGGTTATCGAATTACCTACTGAAACTGGTGTCCAGGAACCTTCCGACACCATTCCTTTAGACAAATCTACTCCTGCACGTGGTGCAGCCATACCTCCTGCATCCATGTCCATTAAGGCTTTCTCTAGGGCTAAAGCTGCTAAACTTTCTAAAGCTTTGCCTCCCAAGGTTACCTCTCAGAGACCCTCTACTGGCTCACAGATTCTTAGCTTAGCAGAGGATCTTATCTCCTTAATTAGAGGTTCTCAACCTCATCCGGACAGGGGTTCACAACCACCTCCAGACAAAAGGCCCAGGGTTGAGCCCTCTGACCCTCACTCCTCAGATGAGTCCTCTGATGGCTCTACTCTGTCAGACCACCAGGAGGAGGCTTATTCAGCCTACGAGGATTCTTATGCTGAAGAATCTATTCCCTCGGCCTCCCCTCCTGAAGAGTTTTCCTTTGGAGAGACATTACACTCTATGAGAGAACATGTTCAATGGCAGGGTCAGGAATTCTCTGATTCTAGAAAGAGATTAAGGACCTTTTTACATTTACCTCAGCATAGGCCTTTAGCTATACCTCCTGTTTTGAATGTCATTGATGATGTGTACTCTGATGCTAGTACAACCCCTGACTCTCTCCCTCCGGCTCCTGCCAAGCCTGATAGGTACTACAGGGTCCCGGACTCACATCTACACCTATACAAGGCCCACTCTGCTGATCCAGAAACTATTTCCCAGGGCCCAAAAGGGGTTGCAGCTGCCACTGCTAGAAATCCTCTACACTCTGAAAGGGAGTCCAGAGCTTTAGAGAGATGGGGTAAAAAAGTGTATACTTCTGCAACTCTTTCCATGTGGGCATTAAATTGTCAATTTCATATGATACAGTACTAAGAGTATTTGTTAGATGAATTGCATAAGAAACTGTCTTCTTCTGAACCCCTTGATCGCAAATCCCTTCAGGATCTGGTACATAACTCCCAACAGGTTAGTAACCATTTCTTGCAGTGTGGTTATGATGCATTGGAAGCTTCATGTAGGTCAGCTATGACAGGTGCAGTCATACGTAGGCATGTCTGGCTGAAGGAACAATCTCTGCCAGACCATGTTAAAGCTAAGCTTATGGATGCTCCTATGGAAAAGCAAAAATTATTTGGTTCCACGGCTCAAGAGGTCTTAAAGAAATTTCATTGAGAACCAATCCTACATTTATGCCAAAGGTGGTATCCAGGGTATCTTTGAACCAAGATATTCACTTGCCTACATTCTTCCCACAACCACAAAATAAAGGGGAGAAACTTCTGCACACCCTGGACATACACAGACAGTTGCGCTACTACTTGGACAGAACTAAAAGTTACAGAAAGACTGACCAGCTGTTTGTAGCATATGCTGCTGGGGCACAAGGAAAAGCAATTTCCAAACAGACAATTTCAAAATGGATAGGAAATTGCATTCGTTTTTGTTACTCCTTTCATGGAAAAACTGTGCCAGCTAACATTAGACCTCATTCCACGAGAGCCACAGCCACCTCCACAGCCTTCCTAAGAGGGGTGGCTACCAAGGACATTTTAGAAGCTGCTACATGGCACTCCGTGCATACATTTGCCAAGCATTACAATTTACCTTTATACTCCAGATCCAGAGCAGGCTTTGCTACGGCAGTCCTGCAGGGTATTTTAGCTACACCATCCTTTACATTGTACCTCCACCCCCAGATTGGCTATGGTATTCTACCCATATGTGATGACTGCAGATGCATCCTTGAAGGACATAGTACAGTTTTGTACCTACCATAAATGTAGATGTCCGATAGGTATGCATCTGCAGTCAGGTTTACCCTCCCTCCTTCCCCTCTGTGGTATACTTCTTGGGTACTTACCCCTCTTATAGCTAGCTGGGGGGATCTTTTATGGTGTATTTGTTTTTATAGTACTGTGCATGTTTGGATTTGTTTTTAAAATGCATCTCTCCAAATTTTAGCCTTCCTTAGAGGGCACCTGGCATCTGGGGCAAGAAAAACTGAGGAAAATGGCGTCGGCTGATGCTTTTATACCCCAGATGCTCTGACGTGGGGGAAAGTGCAACATCAGCCGAGGCCAGACCCAGACTTTGGAATTCGGCCGACCGAAGGGCTGCCTGAGGCAGGACAACCCATATGTGATGACTGCAGATGCATACCTATCGGACATCTACATTTATGGTAGGTACAAAACTGTACTATCTCCCTTCTCACCCGTCTGGGTTGCAGCATCTAAACATATGAGCCTTCAGACTGACCGCTTGGTTTCTCCACTTCCAGCCCTAGTGAGACCATTCAGGCTTACATCCCTGGTCTGAAAAATCCTTCTAGCTTCACAAAAGGCTTCCACTAAAAAAGTCTGTAACAGCAAATGGAAGAGATTTGTTTTTGAGCCAAGAGCAGTAACACTGATCCTTTCTCAGCACTGGTTTCAGATGTTTTGCTATTTCTTAGCACCCTTTTCGATAATGTGGTAGTTTCTCCACTATCAAATTACAGTTAACTGCTATTTCCATTTTTAATACGGCAAGTCAATCCCATTCTCTTTTCACCTTTAGACTTTGTAAATCTTTCATGAAAGGTGCTTTCCTGTTAAGGCCCCAATTAAGGATCCATCTCCCCCTTGGGACCTCACTCTTGTGTTACAGGCTTTAACCCAGGGACCTTTCGAACCAGCAGCTAGTTCAATATGAAGTTTCTGTCATGGAAAACAGTCCTCTTGGTGACTTTAACTTCTGCTAAGAGGATTTTTTTGAATTACAAGCCTTATCTTCCAAGCCTCCTTACAGTCTTTTTCATAAAAGAACACAGGAAAATAATTTTCTTGGGTGGCGAAAGCCAGAGTACCTTTTTGGCTAGGCTTATATAGGCCCTAGGGCCAATAGCCTAGTACTGACCTATGAACCTGTAAAGACAGAATGTCTTTACACACCAATACATTTTTTATGCCCAAAGTCGCTACTGAGAACAATATTAATCCATCCAGTTACCAGTTTTCTTTCCCAGTTTCTCTAATAAAGGGGAGTATGATGATGTTCATCGTGTTACACTGCTGCAGTCATTACACTTGGGTTATCCTGCCGTCAGGCGGTTCGCCAGTCGGCCTGAGTTCCAAAGTCTTGGTCCGACATCGGTTGCTGTCGCCTCCTCCCTGACGTCAGTGCGACAGGGGTATATGAGATGCAGCCGACGCCATTTTCTTCAGTCTTTCTTGCCACGTGGTGCCCGAAGCAAAAGCAGTTCGCAAGTGCCGGTCGGCCATCTCCTGAGATTTTCATTCCGAATCCAGAACCAAAGTCTTCTACAAAGCTGAGTACCCCATTGGGGAAACTTTTTCTTGCCTCAGACCGATGTCAGTAAAAGTTAATAACTGTATTTCTTGTGGGAAGCAAATACCTCATAAGGATTTCCATTCCTATTGTATCCCATGCCTAGGCCCTGACCACGACTCCACTGGTTGTCGGTTTTGTGTTAGGTTTACAAGCGCACTATTAAACGTCGGTTTGATTTTGCCCGCCATTATTTTGGTAGAAAATTCAACTATACCATACCGTTGGAACTTCCAACGACCGGAATACACAAAAAGCGCAAAGACAAGAATAGGCATCCGAGGCCCAAAACTGATGACGAAGCCTCTTCTACGCCAGTCTCCGGTTTTCAGCGAGGCTCCTTCGCAGCCCCTGACAACCGCTTCTGTAGAACCACAAGCCGCATTTGACTCCCACGTGGAGATGGCTGGGCCTTCGGATGCACAAGTTCTTCAGCCTACCGAGACTAACCTTTCAGAGGGATCCGGAGTAGGTGAGCAAGCCACAGCTACAGAGAGTGTCTTCAGACCTACTCAGTTAAGCATTAAACCCTTAGCTAAGTCTAAGCCTCCTTTAAAGTCAAAGAAACGAATACAGCATTCTCCAGGACAGGCCACCATGCCTAAGAAACAAATGCTCAAAATGGCCGAAACCTAATCACTCTGATCAGGGGGTCCCATCCCCCTCCTGATAAAAGGCCTAGACAGGATGCAGACTATGACTCATCCAACCAGATGCCCATCTCTTCTGATTCATCCTCAGACCTAGGATACTCCTTACCCCTTATGAGGATTCTGATGCTGAGGAATCTATTCCATCAGCCTCTCCGCCTGAGGACTACTCCTTTGGGGAAACCCTACATGCCATGAGGGAACATTTCCACTGGGATGGCCAGGATTATTCAGAATCCAAGAAAAGGCTCAGAGACTTCCTTTTATTACCTCAACACAGACCCCTTGCTATTCGCCAGTGTTAGATATTATGGATGATGTGTATACTGAATCCAGCTTAAATCCTGATTCCTTACCTCCAGCCCCTGTTAAACCTGACAGATACTACAGAGTCCCTGACTCTCATAAATTTCTGTATAAAAGCCCTGTAGCTGACCCTGAAACTATTTTTAGGGACCCAAAGAAGTTAAGGCCTCACTAGCCAAGAATCCAGTTCCCTCTGACAGAGATTCCATTGCATTAGGCAGATGAGGAAAGAAAGTATATACGTCTGCAACTTTAGCAATGAGAGCCTTAAATTGCCAGTTTCACATGCTAAAATATCAGCAATTTTTACTATCTCAGTTAAAACAAAAAAATGCTTCCAGAATCAGATCCTCCTAATTTTAAAGAAATGCAGGATTTATTGCATGCAGCTGAACCAAGTGGGAAAGCATACTTTGCAATGTGGTTTTGATTCTTTAGAGGCCTCCTGCAGAGCAGCAGTTACAGGCTCTGTCATTAGAAGACATGCTTGGTTAAAAGAACATATGTTACCAGATCATGTTAAAGCAAAATTATTGGATGCACCTTTGCAGCAGAATGTGTTATTTGGAGTTAAGGCAGAAGAGGTACTAAAGAAAATGGAAGATAAGGCAAAATCTATGCAAACGGTGAAGGATTTCTTACAGGTTCAGCCTTTTAGATTTAGCAGAAACTGGCCAACTAAGAATTGGTCCTTTTCAATTACAGACAGACCTCAAAGGGGAAGATACAGACGTCCAAGAGGTAGAGGTCAAACACAAGGTACTTACAGGCCTCGACAGTGGGTTGCATCAGGCCAGAAAGAAGGGGAAGACAGGCCCCAACCATATAAAAAAAGCAGCTCCAATGTCTTCCCACTACAACTGCCAAACAAATCCTTATTGGCAGCCCCCTTGGGAGGAAAACTGGCATTCTTCTACCACAATTGGCAAATGATCACCAAAGACAAATGGGTTCTCAACATTTTATTTCAAGGTTACAGGTTCCACTTTCACACTCTGCCAAGGTTAAAAGGAATGACAAATCTGCCACCAAATCAATGGGCAGAGGCTCAAAAACAAATTACAGCACTCATGGATATGAGAGCTATTCAAAAGGTACCATCACAGGAGCAAGGACAAGGATTTTACTCAAGACTCTTTCTGGTACCCAGAAAGGACAAAGCCTGGAGGCCCATTCTGGATCTTTCATCTCTAAACACTTACCTGGATGTTCCGAAATTCAAAATGTTGACACTACAGCAGCTGGGCAAGAAAGCTTGGCTCGTGACTTTGGACCTCAAAGAGGCATACCTGCATGTTCCCATCAGACAAAACTGCAGAAGATACCTCAGATTCATAGCAGTTTCAATGCACTACCAATTCTCTGCACTGCCCTTTGGCTTATCTACTGGGCCCAGGGTCTTCACAAAGTACCTGGCACCAGTAATTGCATTTTGCAGACAGAAAGGAATTCAAATTTATCCTTACCTGAACGACTGTCTGATTCAAGCAGAGCAATGACATTCTTCTAAAGCATCTGGTGTTTGTAAAAAAGTTATTAAGTTGCCTGGGGTACACAGTAAACAAAAAGAAATCAAAACTAGTGCTCTCACAAGAGATTATATTCCTGGGTGCCAGCTTGAACACAACGGCCCAGATGGCTTATCTCACGCCAGACAAACAAGGACAACTGACTCAATACTTTCAATTGATGGCAACAAAGACCCAACTCCCTGCAAGAAAAATTCTGCAGGCCTTGGGTTACATGGCATCTTGCATACTACTAATTCCATATGCCAGACTGCATATGAGGAAACTACAATGGTGCCTAAAGAATGTATGGTCTCAACACTGTCAAAGTTTGGAAACAGTTATACCACTAATCCCTTGCCTTCAACAGGAGTTTCAGTGGTGGGTTCAAGCTTGTCACCTCAACAAGGGACAGCCTTTTACACAACCCACAGCCAGGCAAACACTGAGAACAGATGCATTGGATTACGCCTGGGGAGCACACATGGCAGGCAAATGTATTCAGGGCATGTGGCCCGCAGAACAAAGGCATCTTCACATCAATCAAAAAGAGATGCTAGCTGTACAAAATGCCCTTATAGCTTTCAAGGACCTGCTGCATCCAGGACAACTACTACTAATGACAGACAACACCACAGTTATGTGGTACATAAACAAGCAAGGGGGCACTCACTCCTACCCCCTATGCAGACAAGCTATGACCTTGTGGAACACAGCTGTAAACCTTCAAGTTCATCTGCAAGCACAATTCCTGCCAGGAGATAAAAACACACTGGCAGACGACTTAAGCAGAAACATCATGGATCCCCATGAATGGGAGTTGAATCCACAAATATTCAGAATGATAACACAGAAATGGTGGAGCCCGGACATAGATCTGTTTGCATCCCCAATAAACTGCCAACTACAAAAATTCTGCACAAGGAGTTACCATCCACAAGCATGGAAAGTGGATGCCCTGTCATTCATCTGGGAGAACCTACAAGTATATACTTTCCCACTACTACCTCTCCTGCCAAAGGTACTCATAAAAGCCAGGCAGGAAGAGCCAAAGATGATCCTGATTGCATCAGACTGGCCACGCCAGCACTGGTACCCATTCTTAAGGAGCTTACCATAAGAACCACCCTGGATTTTTCCTCAAAGCCCCCACATCTGCTTACTCAGTACAACAAACAAATACTACACAGCCAGCTAAAGACCTTAAACCTAGCTGCATGGAAGATTCCTTAGTCAAGCAAGCAATGCCTCTCTCCAAAGCTGTTATGGATGTCATTCTGGGGGCCAGGAGGCCTAGTACCAGGAAAGCCTATTCGGATAAATGCAAGAGATTCTGTGCCTGGAATCAAGCTCACAGCCTTGACCCTCTTGTCCCAAATATTCCTCAGATACTACAATACTTAACTGAGATGCTGGACAAAGGCCTCTCCTTCTCATCCATCAAGATCCACACCTCTGCCATCTCTGCTCATTACAACACGGATCCACCAATTTTCTCTAATCCTCTGTTAAAACAGTACCTCAGAGGGGCTAAAAACATAAGACCGCCCCGTAGAGCACCTACTCCAACTTGGGACCTCAACTTTGTTTTGAAGAAGCTAACTTTACTTCCTTTTGAGCCAGCCAGCACAGCAGAATTAAAATATATCTCTTGGAAAACTGCTCTGCTCCTGGCAATAACATCAGCACGAAGAGTTTCAGAATTACAGGCACTAATGGCAGTGGAACCTTTCCTCATGTTCCACCAGGACAGGGTGTCTTTAAGAACTAACCCTACTTTTATGCCAAAGGTGGTATCCAGTGTGGCTCTAAACCAAACTATTCACCTGCCAACTTTGTATCCTAAACCACAGAATAAAGGGGAGAGACTACTGCACTCTTTGGACATTCACAGGCAGTTACGCTTCTACTTGGATAAAGCCAAAGTTTTCAGAAAATCTGAACAATTACTGGTAGCATATGCTGCAGGAGCACAGGGAAAAGCCATTTCAAAACAGTCTATCTCAAAATGGATAGGACATTGTATACGTTTCTGTTACACATACCATGTAAAACCTGTACCTAGCAGCATTAGATCTCACTCCACCAGGGCAACAGCCACTTCAACTGCCTACCTCAGGGGAGTACCTACCAAGGATATTTTGGAAGCAGCAACTTGGAGTTCTGTACATACCTTCACCAAGCATTATCATCTGCCTCTATACTCTAAATCCATTGCTGTCTTCACCACTGCAGTGCTGCAGGGCCTTATAGCCACCCCTAATGCCTTATAGAACCAGCCACCCTTCCTCAGCTTTGGGATTCTACCCAAGTGTAATGACTGCAGCAGTGTAACATGATGAACATAGTGCAGTTTTGTACCTACCATAAATGTAGATGTTCGAGTGTATACACTGCTGCAGTCCAGGTTACCCTCCCACCTTCCCCTCTTACTGGCTAGTACGTACCTATATCTTCTACCCTTACTACCTATGGGGGCTATTTGCTGGTAGCTGTAAGTCGTTTTTTTGCTTTTCTTATGTATGTTTTATTAGCAGTTGGAATTGCCTACCTATTTAGAGGCACCTGACATCTGGGGCAAGAAAAACTGAAGAAAATGGCGTCGGCTGCATCTTGTATACTCCTGTCGCACTGACGTCAGGGAGGAGGTGACAGCAACCGATGCCGGACCAAGACTTTGGAACTCAGGCCGACTGGGGAACCGCCTGACGGCAGGATAACCCAATTGTAATGGCTGCAGCAGTGTATACACTCGAACATCTACATTTATGGTAGGTACACAACTGTACTTTCTTTGTATAAGTCAGCAGCCAAGCATTCTTGCTCAGCATAGGCAGAAACTGCTGCAAAGTCAGCATTTTGAATTTTGGAATGTCCAGGTATGTGTTCAAAATCGATAAATCCAGTATTGGCCGCCAGGCCTTGTCTTTTCTGGGTACCAAGAACAGTCTTGAGTAAAACCTTGTCCTTTTTCCTGTTCTGGTACTGTTTGAATGGCCCCCATATCCATGAGGGACGTAACCTGTTTCTGTGCCTCTTGTCCATTGATTTTTTGGCAGATCTGGCCAACCATTCGCCATTGGCAGAGTGTGGAAATGGAATCTGTATCCCTGTGATACGATGTTTAGTACCCACTTGCCCTGGGTGATTAACTGCCAATTTTGAGCAAAAAGTGCTAATTTTCCCCCTATGGGTGCTGCCAAAAGATAAGTGCTTGGTGTATGCAGAGGGAAGTCATTGGGATTGCTTTCTGTAGGTTTGCGCTTTATCTCCTCCAGATTTGGAGGTGGAGGCGCCCCATTGCTTTGACTTTTATAAATCTTGTGCCTGGTATCTGGAACCCTTAGGACGTCTGGATTTGCCCCTTTGAGCTCTTTCTGACACAGGAAAGGACCAATTTTTTGTAGGCCAGTGTCTACTGAACCTTGGAGGCTGCACTTGTAAGAAATCTTTAACAGTTTGCATAGACTTAGCTTTGTCTTCCATTTTCTTTAAAACCTCTTCTGCCTTAATACCAAACAGAGAATCATGCTGTAAAGGTGCATCTAGCAGTTTAGCTTTAACATGATCAGGCAAATTTTGTTCCTTTTACCAGGCATGCCTCCTAATCATAGATCCAGTAACTGCGGCCCTGCAGGAGGCCTCTAAGGAATCAGAACCACATTGCAAAGTATGCTTTCCAACTTGTTCAGCTGCATGCAATAAATCCTGTAATTCTTTATTTTCTGCACATTCTGAAATCAACATCATTTTCTGTTTCAGCAATCCCATAACATGTTGTTGGTACTTAAGCATATGAAATTGACAATTTAAGGGCCTGATCGGCAAGGTTGCAGAGGTATAAAGCTTCCCCCCCCCATCTGTCTAGTGCCCTTGAATCTCCGTCAGAGGGGGTAGGATTTTTTGCTGTTGAGGCCTTAACTCACTTTGGACCCTGTGAAATAGTTTCAGGATCAGCAGCAGGGTTTCTAAATAAAAATTTATGAGAGTCAGGGACCTTGTAATATCTGTCAGGCTTACTGGGAGCCAGAGGTAAGGAGTCAGGGGTCAGGCTTGACCCTGAAAACACATCATCCACAATGTCTAAAACAGGAAGAATCGCTAAAGGCTTGTGCTGAGGGAGAAGAAGGAAATCCCTGAGCCTCTTTTTTGATTCTGAGAAGTCTTGACTCTCCCAGTGAAAATGCTCCCTCAAAACATGCAAGGTTTCTCCAAAAGAATAATCCTCAGGAGGAGATGCAGATGGAATAGACTCCTCAGCATCAGAATCCTCATAGGGAGGTATAGATAATTCCTGATCAGAAGAGGAATCAGAAGAAATAGAAACCTGATCTGAAGATTCATAATCAGTGTCTTGCCTAGGCCTCTTATCTGGAGGGGGATGGGGTACCCCTGACCAAGGTAATAAGGTCTTCAGCCATTTTGATCATCTGTTTTTAGGCATAGAGGCCTGTGCACGTGGCTCATGTGTCATTTTTTTAGTTTTAGAAGTTGCTTTTGTCTTTGGTTTTGCAGCTTTCGTCTGTATGATATACAAATGTTAAGGTCTGAATACACCCTCAGAAGCCGGTGCCTGCTCAGAGGCTCCAGACCCATCCGAGGAAGATACATCCGTCGGTCCAATCCCTTGAGTATCTTGCGGCATGCCGGACTCCACATGGGTGTCGGTAGAGGCCTGCGACTCAAAGGTAGCAGGTATCAGGGGCTGCAAAAGCGCCTCACTGAGTACCAGCGGACCGGCGACTGGCTTAGGAGAAGCTTCGTCATCAGTTTTGGATCTCGACTGCCTTTCTCTGTCCTTTTTTTTGCATTTTTTTTATGTACTCCGGTAGCCTGATTTCTATCCGACGACATTTCTGGGTAGTTAAATCTGTTTCCAAAATACTTTGATTCAAAAATAGACCGACGCTTAATAGTGCATTGGTTAAATCTAGCACAAAACCGATAGCCAGGCACATTGTGATCAGGGCCTAGGCAAGGAATACAGTATAAATGGAAATCCTTATGAGGTATTTGCTTCCCACAAGTAATACAATTATTAACTTTTTCTGACATCGGTAAAAAGCAAGAAAAAAGTTTCCCCAATGGGGTACTTAGCTTAAGTGAAGACTTCGGTTCTAAAACTCAAACTCGAATATTTCAGTAGTCGGCCGACCGGCACTTGTGAAATGCTTCTGCTTCTGGCACCGCGCGGCAAGAAAGACTAAAGAATATGGCGTCGGCTGCATGTTTTATACCCCTGACGTCATGGAAGAGAAGACAGCAACCAACGTAGGACCCAGGACTTTGGAATTCAGGCCGACTAAGGGCAACTTGCCAACAGATTACCCTAATATAATGACTGCAACAGTGAATACACTCGAACATCTACATTTATGGTAAGGGTACACAGCTGTACTTTCTCCATTGTCTAGACATTCATAGACCTAAACAACACAGAAGATATGATCAGCTTTTTGTAGCTTTCTCTTCTAATAGACTTGGACAAGCAATATCAGAAGTTACCTTGGCGAAATGGATATCTGATTGCATCTCGTACATATATTCATCCAAAGGACTGGAATTACCTAAACCTCCTAGGACACATTCCAGCAGAGCTATAGCTACTATTACAGCCTTCTTCTCCAGAACTTCCACTGACATTTGTGCGGCAACGTCATGGTCTAACAATCATACTTTTGTATTGCATTACAAGCTGGATATCATATCCAGGAGCAGGGTCTCCTTTGGTTCAGTGGTGCTCTGGCATTTCCTTCCTTGAGGGCCACCTAGGATTTATTTATCTGGGTACTCTGACCCTATTGTGAGGAGGAATGAAGAAGACAACATCAGATTAAAAAGTTATGTCTTACCCATAACTTGGCATCTGTGTTGTTTTCCTTCAGTTCTCCTCACTCTTCCCCACCTAATTATCCCCCTTCCTTTCTTTTCTAGAGGAACCTGGATGATAAAGGGACTCATGTCGTATGTCTGAGCCTCTTCTGCCATTCCTTTAAGATGTGGATGCTGAATGCTTGGAATCTGCAAACTCGATCTGAGGTGTTTGGGTGGATACAGGGCATTAGGGGTAGGAGGGAGGAGCTTGAGAGTTGGATACAAGTCTGTAGTATGTGGCCGATTCAGATCCGAGACCCTATTCTGAGGAGGAATGAAGGAAGACAACACAGATGGCAAGTTAAGGTAAGGCACAACTTTTTATTTAAATGGGTGCCTCATTGCATTATCTTCCGCTGTTCATTTCATGGCAAGTTTATCATAGGGAAATAAGGTCACATTCTGCATCAGTCCCTGTCATTTTAAGAAGTGTCAGGACTCACACTCTTCTAGAAGCAGCAACATGGTCATTTTTCCGCATCTTTTCCAAACATTTCAGTTTGCATATTTTCTTTGTGGTGAGGATGGGGTTTGCCAAAACTGTCTTATGGGCTGTTGTACAACCCAGATTTGCTCAGATCCAACCAGCCCAAGATATGTAAGCTTTTGGAAATTCTCCCTAAGAATTTACTACTACTGAGTTCCTTAGACTACCATGACAGAAATACTTGGCGAGCAAATGGCTGTAACTAAGAATATGATTTAAATTTTTTGAGCTGGAACACAGGATGTGCATTGCCTAGACATAGTAAGGCGGTATTAAGTTTAATTCTTTTGGCTGCCAACCCCCCCCCCCCCCAATTACTAGAAAATTAAATCGGAGTCTAGACCAACTATATGTGAAGTACTGAATATTATAAAAAAGGTAAAAGACCTGTAAGAGGGATCTTTAGAAAAGGGAAAGAGCAAATTACATAGAAATAAATGGAAAATGTGGTAATGATACATGCAGATTAATGCTCAGGAGGAGGAGGAATGAGGTTTAACGGAAGGCAGGAATTCGGTAATTTATGTAATGTTGAACTGATGATAAGAACAAAAAAAGAAAAGCTATGTGATGTATAATGATGTAATTGGGGACTATTTTTAATATGATTTGTTTTCCTTTTTGTTAATGTTTATCTGCCAATGTCTAAAGTGATAGTTTAAAAAAGGTGTAAAAATGTTATTACTGCTGCAACAGCGGACAATGTGATGAACACAGTTGTGTTAGGAACTTGCCATAGTTGTAGATGTTCAAATATGTATGCTCTTGCAGTGAAATTTCTTCCCCGCCTGCCTCTCTTTTCTTACTTTCTATTCCGATTTGGGATGAGCACTGATTCATCCTTAAACCTTAGCCCCCACCCCACCCTTTCTCACAAGGTGTTCTTCTTCCCAGGTTAACATAGTGTCTGGAGAAGTAGCATATCAGATCCCTTTTTGGTGAACATCCTGATCTGGGGTCCATTTTATTCAGGGACCTTTATGTACACTGGTCTTAGACCTCACCAGTAGTGTGAGCTAGAGCAAGAAAACTGAAGATGTTATGGGAGGACATCCCTCTTGTACCAATGACGTGCTGATATGCAAGTGAGAGGGCATTCACCCAGCCAGGAGAGGGAAGGGTGCAGACCTGTGGAACTCAGGCCAGATGTCATTTCCTTCTGTGGTAGAAGTCGTAAGACGTTATCACTGTTGAACAGTGAGTGAGCTTGAACATCTACATTAATGATACGCTTCTAACATCATTTTAATTCGTAAGTAATTTTCAGAACATTTTTGAATTGTTTTAATTTTTCTTCATTAGTAGCTGTAGAACTTCCTGAATAATCTCTACTTCTTTTAAAAGGTCTTGCTTGTCTGATAAATATATTGTAGTTGACATACCTCTTATCTGTAGTTCATTGTATGGTCTGTACTACACTTTCAGGTCATTCTCCTGTAGATTAAGCAACCACTTTGCAATCTTTAAAGTATCATTTACAAATACTTTAGTCCTGAATACGGTTTCCAAGAGTATGTAGTCTGTTTGCACCTGAATTTCTTCACCTTAAATATATTCATAGAATTTCTAATATCCATACATTGTTGCTAACTATTTTTTTATTTATACCTGACCATGTGTGTTTTGTGCATCTATAAACTCTGTTTACCAATAGGCAGCTGTTCTGTGTTGTCATAAAATCATAACAGTTCCTGTACCTTTCTGACTGATATTGACTTACAACACAGCCGGCTTATTCACATCATCTTGTTTTAATGCTGGTACACCCGTAAGTAGTGTATTGAGGATTTAGAGAATCTTCTCCTTTCTGTAGCTTCATTCCTAAGATGTCCTTCAAGAATGCAACTGCAGTCATAACATGTGGGTTGTCCTACCTCAGGCAGCCCTCGGTCGGTCGGATTCCAAAGTCTGGGTCCGACGTTGGCTGATGTCGCATTTCTCTCCGACCTCAGAGCGGCTGGAGTACATAAGCATCAGCCGACGCCATTTTCTTCAGTCTTTCTTGCCGCGCGGTGCCCGAAGCAGAAGCATTTCGCATGTGCCGGTCGGTCAGCTCCTGTATTCTTCGATACCGAAGTCATCAAAAAAGCTAAGTACCCCGTTGGGGACCTTTTCTTGCTTCAGCCGATGTCAGAAATTACTGAAAAAGTTAACAATTGTCTTTCTTGTGGTAAACAAATACCTCATAAGGATTTCCACTCTTACTGTCTTCCTTGCCTGGGCCCAGACCACGACGTCTCGGCCTGTGTAGCATGTGCTCGCTTCAACAAGCGCACTCTCAGGCGCCGGGCGGAGTTCGCTGAAGATTTTTTCGCCGATAAATTTGCTTACACCATGCCGTCGGATCTTCCGACATCGCAAACTCCCAAAAAGCGAAAAGACCGGGACCGACATCCTCGGCCCACGTCTACCACCGACTCCACGCCAAAACCTAGCGCGGGTGCTCCGGTTCCCTCTGAGACGGTCTCTCCACCGCTCAGAACCGAAGACACCGCATTACCGACGACTCCGATTCCGGACATCACTCCGACGCCAGTTATCGATTTCCCTCCGGATACTGAAACCGAGGAAATGCCTGAGACCATTGCTGTAGACAAGGTCACTCCTGCACGTGGAGCTGCCAGGCCTCCTATGGCCATGTCTATTAAGGCCTACACCAGGGCTAAGGCAGCCAGCAAAACAAAGCACATTACTTCTAAATCCTTACCTCAGCCTACTCCAGAGACACAAATTATGTCCATGGCTGCTGATTTCATTTCCATGATTAGAGGTTCACAGGCCCATCCTGAGAGAGGATCCCAGCCTCCTTCTGATAAAAGGCCCCGGGTTGAACCCTCTGACCCTATTCCTTCAGATGAAGATTCTGAGGGCTCTGTCCACTCTGATAGCCAGGAAGAGCTCTTCCAGACCTATCAGGACTCGGATGCAGAAGATTCCATCCCCTCGGCCTCTCCTCCTGAGGATATTTCTTTTGGGGAAGTTCTGCACACCATGAGGGAACATTTCAAGTGGCAAGGTCAGGAATATTCTGATTCTAGGAAACGCCTTAGGACTTTCCTTAAGAAGCCCCAGCACAGGCCCTTAGCTATTCCTCCTGTACTTGATGTTCTGGATGACTTATATTCTGACTCTAGTGCTACCCCTGATTCTCTTCCTCCTGCTCCAGCCAAGCCAGACAGGTATTACAGGGTCCCAGAAACTCATTCCCATTTATTCAGGGCCCATACTGCTGATTTGGAAACTATTTCACAGGGGCCTAAAGGAGTTTCGGCCTCCACCTCTAAAAATCCATTGCCCTCCAACAGGGAAGCTAGGTCATTAGAGAGATGGGGCAAAAAAGGTTTACACATCCACTACCTTATCTATGAGAGCTTTAAATTGCCTTTTTCATATGTTACAATATCAGGATTACCTGTTAGAGGATTTACAAAAAACATTAGCCACTCCTGATCCTTTAGACAGGAAGACTTTGCAGGAAGCTGTACATAACACTCAGCAAGTAAGCAATCACTTCCTGCAGTGTGGATATGATGCACTGGAAGCTTCATGTAGGGCAGCTATGACAGGGGCAGTCATTCGTAGACATGCTTGGTTAAAAGATCAACTTCTACCAGATCATGTGAAAGCAAAACTTCTGGATGCACCTTTGGAAAAGAACAAGCTTTTTGGTGCGAATGCTAAGGATGTGTTAAAGACCATCGAAGAAAAAGCAAAATCAGTTCAGACGGTGAAAGATTTCCTCCAGGTTCAACCCCCCAGATTCAGTAGGAATTGGCCTTCAAAAAACTGGTCCTTTCCTAATCCAGAAAAGTTTCAAAGGGGTAAGAACAGATGTGGCCGAGGAAGAGGCCAATACAGAGGCCCTTACAGGGGACGACAATGGCAGCCAGGAAACCAAAGAAGTGACGCAGGGGTTTCACCTGCCCCACAACCACAATCTCAATGACTTTCCTCTACTACTGCCTACCAGGGAGCAAATAGAAGCTCCCTTGGGCGGGAAATTATCTCTGTTTGCAGAAAATTGGCACAGACTGACAAAGGACAAATGGATTTTGGACATTATAGACCGAGGGTACAGGTTTAATTTTCATACCTTACCAAGAAAACAAGGCATGGCAAACCTACCACAAAACCAGAGGGCAGAGGCTATCAAGCAAATCACTCTGCTTACTCGGATGAAAGCAATAGAAAGAGTTCCACAACAAGAACAAGACCAGGGGTTTTACTCAAGACTGTTCCTTGTTCCAAGAAAAGAATCTCAATGGAGACCAATACTGGACTTGTCCGCATTAAACACCTTTCTCATAGTACCAAAGTTGAAAATGCTGACTCTGCAGCAACTCCTTCCCATGTTGGGCAAGGGGTCTTGGCTGATTACTCTGGACCTCAAGGAGGCATACCTGCATGTCCCTATCAGACACAGCTGCAGAAGTTACCTCAGATTTCTTGCAGGGCCAGAGCATTATCAATTCTCAGCATTGCCATTTGGCTTATCTACTGCGCCCAGAGTATTCACAAAATGCCTGGCTTCAGTAATTGCTCATTGCAGGCTCCAGGGGATACAAATTTACCCGTACCTGGACAACTGCCTCATACAAGCGGACGACAAATTGATGTTGACAAAAAACCTGGATTATGTCATACGATTACTTCAAGCTCTGGGATACACAGTCAACTTCCAAAAGTCAAGACTGCAGCCATCCCAGCAAATAATCTTCTTAGGAGCCAAACTAGACACAGCCTCTCAGATGGCTTACCTGACAGAAGACAAGCAAGAGAAGTTAACTCATTACTTCAAAGGTTTAGCAAAACTCACCCAGATGACTGCAAGGAGATTCCTACAGGCCCTGGGTTACATGGCATCCTGCATTCTCCTGGTTCCATTAGCAAGACTACACATGAGAAAGCTTCAATGGTACCTAAAAAGCATTTGGTCTCAACACAACAACAACTTGGAGACAATCATACCGCTCATTCCATGCCTACAAAAGGAATTCCTATGGTGGGCCTCGGTGAGCCAGGCAAACACAGGTATGTCATTCAAAAAACCACAGATAACACAGACCATGACTACAGATGCCTCAGACCTTGGATGGGGGGGCGCACATGGAAGGCAGGTGTATACAAGGACAATGGTCTCCAAAGGAAACACATCTGCATATAAACCAAAAGGAAATGCTGGCAGTAATGCATGCCATCGAGGCTTTTCAACACCAACTCCAGCAAGGCCATTTACTGATACGGACAGACAACACCACTGTGATGTGGTACATAAACAAGCAAGGGGGCACCCACTCTTACCCACTTTGCAGACTGACAATGCATCTTTGGGAGAAATCACTGAGCCTAAACATCCAGTTACAATCCCAGTTTGTCCCAGGAAAAGACAATGTGTTGGCGGACAGCCTAAGCAGGAATTTCACAGATCCACACGAGTGGAGGTTACATCCGAAGGCCTTCACACAACTCACTTCGACATGGGGCAAGCTAGAAGTGGACCTATTTGCCTCTCACCTCAACCATCTTCTACCGAAATTCTGCACAAGGACATACCATCCAAAAGCTTGGAAAATAGATGCCCTCTCATTCAACTGGAACTCCCTAACAATCTATGCATTCCCACCTCTGCCACTGATGACCTCAGTATTACTAAAGATCAAAGCAGAGAGACCTTAGGGAATCATAATAGCTCCGGACTGGCCAAGACAACACTGGTACCCACTACTACGGAGCATATGTCACACCAGGAGGTGGGCCCTTCCCAAATGGCCTCTACTTTTGACTCAACACAATTTCGAAACAGTGCATCCAAATCTTCAGACACTGCAGCTAACAGCCTGGGAGATCCCATGAATAACTTCAGCCTATCTCTCTCCAAGGAAGTTCAGCGGATACTAACAGAGGCTAGAAGACCATCCACCAGAAAGGTTTACTTAGCAAAGTGGAAAAGATTCAGCAATTGGAATACCAGCAAGGGACATGATGCATCATTGTTGAACATCCCACTCATCTTGGAATATTTGGCAGATATGTTAAAGAACGGCCTCTCATATTCTTCCATAAAGATACATGCATCTGCTATTTCAGCTAGATACAACACTGATCCTCCTGTTTTTTCACACCCTTTACTAAGGCAATTCCTCAGGGGAATGAAGAACATTAAGCCACCAAGGAAGGCCCCAGTACCAGCCTGGGACCTCAATTTTGTCCTAGAAAAACTGACTCTACCCCCATTCGAGCCAGCAGCTTCAGTTGACTTGCAATTTCTCTCATGGAAGACAGCTTTCCTGTTGGCAATTACCTCAGCAAGAAGGGTTTTGGAGCTACAGGCCCTAATGGCAATACCACCCTTCATTATTTTTCACAGAGACAGGGTTTCATTAAGGACCAACCCTACTTTTATGCCAAAGGTGGTATCTAGGGTTTCTTTAAATCAAGCCATTCATCTGCCTGCTTTCTTCCCCAATCCTGAGAATAAGGGGGAAAGACTGTTGCATACCTTGGACATTCACAGACAACTTCGATACTACCTGGACAGATCCAAGGCCAGTAGGAAGTCTGAACAACTTTTTGTAGCTTATGCCCCTGCAGTCCAAGGAAAAGCAATTTCAAAACAGACTATTTCAAAATGGATTGGGCATTGCATCAGATTCTGTTGTTCCTTTCATGGAAAGACTGTTCCAGCCAATGTCAGACCACATTCCACCAGAGCTACAGCCACCTCTACAGCATTCTTAAGAGGGGTGCCTACTAAGGATATTCTAGAAGCTGCTACATGGAGCTCCGTGCATACATTCTCCAAACATTACAATCTTCCTCTATACTCCAGATCCAGAGCAGGCTTTGCTTCGGCAGTCCTGCAGGGTTTGATTGCCACACCATCTTTTTCCTAGAGCATTCCTCCTCCCCCAGCTAAGCTATGGTATTCTACCCACATGTTATGACTGCAGTTGCATTCTTGAAGGACATAGTACAGTTTTGTACTTACCATAAATGTAGATGTCCGATAGACATGCAACTGCAGTCGGATTTTCCCTCCCTCCATACCCCTCTATGCCTAGGGTCCACTCCTATCCCTGTTACTCTTAGCTGGGGATATCTGTTATGGTGTATTTGTTTTATTGCTCATTTATTTGTTTGGAATCCTGTTTTTGTCTTCCAATTTGATTACAGTCTTCCTTGGAGGGCACCTGGCATCTGGGGCAAGAAACACTGAAGAAAATGGCGTCGGCTAATGCTTATGTACTCCAGCCGCTCTGACGTCGGAGAGAAATGCGACATCAGCCGACGTCGGACCCAGACTTTGGAATCCGGCCGACCGAGGGCTGCCTGAGGCAGGACAACCCACATGTTATGACTGCAGTTGCATGTCTATCGGACATCTACATTTATGGTAGGTACAAAACTGTACTTTCTGTCTTGCCCAGCACCTTTATTAGGGGTGTAATAACTTGACTTGTTGGGTACAAATATTGCAAGATACTGCATTACAAGAAACCTCTGATACTTGCTTGCCTTCTGGCTTTCCAATTTCAAGAGTTGCTCTTTTTTCCTTTATCAGATTTCAAGTCTATCTAATATAAAAAATGATTGATGTTTTTCAGGCTTACTGTAATTTTACATTTGCTCTTACTTAACTTGAAAATAACGTTATGTTGTAACACTCAGCAGCTTTATCAGTTTGTTATTATGATCTTTTGTGTCCACTTCTGTACTGAAAGATCATCATCAATGGCTGTCACCCCTGCAATTATCTGGAATACCTCTGATGCTGATGAAATACTTAACAGAAGGATAAGAAATATGTGCCTTCATAGTAGCTTATTAAATATTCATGGTTTTGGAAATTTTTTTTTTGTTGTTGTTTTGTTTAGCTTTGTCTGACAGAATGTCTTTTGTGTGTCAAGTAGTGAAAAGAGCTCAGCATTTAGCATTCTTGATGCCACTTCTTCAGCTGTAAACAGTGGCTGGTGCTAGATTTTAACTCTTCATTCGGTTCTTGCTTATCAGCTTTGATGCAAATCTTGTCTTGGTTTACAGCAGTAATCATACTAGCATCCCATTGCATTGACTCTAACTGCTTCTTAGTGACATCTACATTTTCCATTTGCTTTAAATCCTGCTCTTTTCTACTCCTGAGAGCTACTGGTGCTTTGTTTAGTGTACAAGTCACTGACCTAGCTTCTTGTTTTGTTTGTATCTGATTGTCATTGTTGGTGACACCCTGACCCCATGTGCAAATATGGGGAAAAGGGGTTGTGGATGGATGGATGCCTTCTGGCTAATATTTTATGGCTGTGCACAGAGTTTGAGAGGCTATGTGACTGTGTCTATGAACATGAACTGTTTACTTTACTCTCTGAATTTATTTTTCCATTCCTAGTTTCTCGTAAGCAAGATGGCCCAAAATATTAGGAGAATTTTCATCTCTGAGTATTGCAATTTTGAACAGAATCTTATCTTTTTTGTGTTCCAGTGCCAATAGCTTTTGATCCTGTGGCACCACCCTTTGACAGGAATGTGTTAAAGTGCACATAGCTCTCAGTGCCTTTGAACCACAAAAGCACCTGAAAAATCTTCAGATAAAATATTACATGCTGTACCTTCTAGTTCAAAAATTCAGTAATTTTCCTCATCAGTTATCAGCATTTCTTGCCAATAGTTTGGCTTGCAATTGCCATTGATAGTTCAGTCACACTTGCTCTATTCACATTAACAGTACCAACCAAAAGCTTGTTTCCATTTTTTTGTGTTCAACAGCATGCATATATTTTTGAACACATTTGTCTTTATTTTCAGTATTTTATTAAAATGTCTTTTTGTAGCAGAGGTAGAGTTTGTTAAAAGGAAGATAACTCTTGCTGTCATTTTTGCAGCCACGACTACTTCATGAGGCTCAACTTTCAGTTCACATTGACTTTTTTCTCATCTGTGTCATTGTTAATAGTAGCTACTGACTAAGCTCTCTCTCATATCCATTGCTTTTGTAAAAAAATGCCACTCTTATTTTTGTCATTTTATTTGGCTTTGCTTTTTTCTTATGCAGCCATTTCATCATTTTAATTCTGTGCACATATTCTCAGCTTTTAAATTCAGGCCTCTTTTTTCTGTTAGTAGCCTGCTCCTTGTCTCAGTTTTGTACAGTAGACTTAATACTCCTAAATCATTAACACCAAATATCTGTGGAGTGTACGCCTCCCAAACCATACACATATTCAGTGATTCTTGAACATTTTGTGAACAATCAAATTAAAGAATGCAAGCCAAACAAATCTAAACCATTTTGTGAACCATAAATTCCATTAAAAGAGGCAAACAGCAGTGTGTTCTGCAAAAAGTCTATTTACAGTGCAAGATGTCAGTGCATTCACTGTCTTATTTTTTCTCTCCATTTTTACATCCTGGAAACTGTACAGCTCAGATGTATAATGTTTGCATCACTTTGATTCAGGAAACTTCAACTGATTAAAATTCTCAAATGGTTATTTACAGAAGTATTTGCAACAGTATTAGTGCTTATTTACATAATTTATATAAATAACACTAACATTTCTCAAGCTATGCAACTTAATACTAGTATTAATTAGTTTTGTGTAGCACATTAAATACTTCACCACTTCACCTGATGTAATGCTATAGTTTGTAAGTTGGCTGATTTTGGAAATATAATGTACAGATATAAATACTGCATATTTTGACAATTACTAGAAAGCAGCAGTATCTACAGTATAATGCTTTAGTTATACATGGACAATGGCAGTGTGTTTCTCGATGTCCCTACCTCAGTGACTTTTCACATTATGGTCCACTAAACCTGTAGCTCACTCAGTGTAAAAATGTGAATGTAGATATGAATAACAAGTGACAAAGTGGTTCTTTTCTCCAGTGCAATGCATACTACATTAACAGTCTTAGTGTATCGTTTACTTGACCTTACCTGTTTTGTATTCTGCTTATTATTGATTTTGTAACTCACTGAGTTAAAGAATGCAGCTCCCAAAAATGTCATGGTACCATAAGGCACTATTAGTGTTAAAGGGAACTGTACAAAAAAGCTGCTGTAGGTATGAATGAGTTGACCCATGCAGCTCACCATAGTCATAGTCATTACCTGTTTTTTGTCTGTGGATTAATCAGGATGGTCAGTAAACACAGAGCTGCTATGGATGTGGTACAACCTCAGTGAAATCTTTAAGTACAGGAGTGGTTATTTTTGTGGCACACAGCCTAAAAGTAAGGGTGGTGGAAGTGGATCATAACATGGAACTAATCTTTTAGAACTACTAGTTGACTAACTTGGTTCTCTTTTTCACTTGTTAGCTTATTACAATGGTCCTAGCTTGTCTAGTGCAACTCAATACCAATATATTGATGGCTTGACTAAGTTTTGAGTCATGTCAACCTGATCCACTCCAGTTTGCATACCAGGCAAATAGATCGACTGTGTATGCAATATCAGTCGCACTTCACCTTGCACTAAAACATCTGGAAGGGAGGAACAACTGTATAAGGCTGCTGTACATTGAGTTCAGTTCTGGGTTCAACACTGTGAACCAATACAACTGATGGATAAGCTCGTGAAACTCAGGATAAACAAGAACAGATGTAACTGGACTCTTGACTTTCTGATTGGTAGACCCCAATGGACATGCGCTGGAAACAACACCTCTCATTGCATAGTCCTGAATAATGGTGTTCCACAAGGTTGTGTGCTCAGCCCCTTGCTCTTCACCATCATCACCCCTGACTGTACTGCAAAACATGTCTCAGACCATATTATAAAATTCACTGATGATACCACATGGGTCTCATTAGTGGTGGAGATGAACGTAACTACAAGGATGAGGTAAACACTTTGATTGCCTGGTGTGACAGGAAGAATCTGGATCTGAATGTTAATAAGACCAAAGAAATGATTATGGACTTCAGGAGAAAGGCAACAGTTCCCCAACCACTCACTGTTAAAGGGGAGGTAGTAGAGAAACTCAAAACAACCAAGATGTTCTTCGTCTCACATTGCTGCAGTCATGACCTGTGGGTAGTCCGCTGTCCTCGGTCGGCCCGAATACCAAAGGGCTAGGCTGGCGTCGGTCATTGTCGCCTAGAGCTGACGTCAGTACGCAGTAGTACTTAAGCGCATGACCGGCGCCATATCCCCAGTCTTTCTTGCCGCGTGGTCCGAAGCAGAAGCAGCGTTTGCAAGTGCCGTTCGGCGTTCTGAAATTTTCATTTACCGAGTTTCAGACCGAAGACCAAGTTGGGCTAAGTACCCCGTTGGGGAATTTTTGACTTTTCTTGCTTCAGTTATCCGGATGTCAGAAAAAGTTAATAATTGCATTTCTTGTGGGAAACAGATATCTCATAGGGATTATCATTCTCTCTGTATTCCTTGCTTAGGGCCTGAGCACGACGTAGTCGGGTGTCGCTTTTGTGCTAGATTTAATAAGCGCACCATTAAACGAAGGTTGGACTGTGCCAGGCTTGTTTTCGGTAAGCGGTGTAACTATAACATGCCGTCGGATCCTCCGACACCCGCTACCGCTAAAAAGCGTAAGGATAAATCTTTGAGGTCTAAACCGGATGAGTCTGTTGCGGACGCCGGTTCTTCTGAGCCTCCGGTTGAATCTATGGATCCTGCCGAGGGTTCGGCTGAATCCCAGGGGGAACCTTTACTTTTACAGGAGTTGGCCTCTCAGGAGTTAGGCCAGGCCGAGGGTGCTTCTCAGGTTTCTGTAGTTCCATCCTTACAAAAGGTTATTAGGCCTTCTTCTTCAGTGGCTAAAGGCCATTCTAAGGCCAGATCTGGTCTTGTTGGCCCTGGACATACTTCTAGCTCTCCAGCCCCTGTTCCTAAAAAAAACATATGTTGAAAATGGCGGAGGACTTGATTACTTTGATCAGGGGTTCTATGCCCCCCCCAGAGAAGAGGCCTAGGGTGGAGGCAGATTTAGAGGGAATGGATCATTCCTCAGATTACTCTGATTCCCCAGCTGAAGAAATTCAGGATTTTCCTTCCTATTCTGATTCGGATGCAGAGGACTCCTGTCCTTCTGCTTCTCCTCCAGAAGATTTTTCTTTTTCTGAAACTTTACATACCATGAGGGAGCATTTCAAGTGGGAAGGTCAAGATTTTTCAGATACTCGGAAAAGGCTTAGAGAATTTTTGCTTCTGCCACAACATAGGCCCTTGGCTATTCCTCCTGTCTTAGATGTTGTTCAGGATGTTTTTTCTGAATCTTCCCTTAATCCTGATTCTCTGCCTCCGGCCCCTGTTAAGCCAGACAGGTATTACAGAGTTCCAGAGGCACATAAGTATTTGTACAAGAGTCCTAGAGCTGATCCGGAAACTATTATTCAAGGCCCGAAGGGTGTTAGGGCTTCTGTGGCTAAGAATCCAGTCCCTTTGGATAAAGATTCTAGAGCGTTAGATAGGTGGGGGGAAAAAGTGTACACCTCCTCTACGTTAGCTATGAGGGCTTTGAATTGCCAATTTCATATGCTGAAGTATCAGAACTTTTTATTAGGCCAACTGAAATCTAAAGTGGATGCTTTATCTGAGAGTATAAAGTGTAAGGAGCTCCAGGAGTTGGTTCATGCATCAGATCAAGTGGGCAAACATTCTTTGCAGTGTGGTTTTGATGCTCTTCAGGCTTCTTCTAGGGTGGCTGCTACAGGTTCTGTTATTCGTAGGCATGCTTGGCTTAAGGATCAAAATTTGTCAGAACATGTAAAGGCCAGAATTTTGGATGCTCCTCTTCAGTCTGAAGTACTTTTTGGTCCTCCTGTGGAATCAGTTTTGAAAAAGATGGAAGATAAGGCTAAGTCTATGCAGACGGTCAAGGATTTTTTGCAGGTGCAGCCCCCTAAGTTTAGTAGGAATTGGCCTGCTAGAGGATGGTCTTATCCTTCTTCGGATTATCAGTCTAAGGGCAGGTCTAGACGTGGTAGAGGCAGGGCTCACGCTCAGGGTTCTTTCAGACCTAGGACTTGGAGTTCTCCTGCACAGTTTTCTGGTGAGGGCAGGGGTCAATCCTTTCGTAAGCAGACCCAATGACCTGTATCTTCCGCTGCCAGACCCTTCTTTACTGGCAGCTCCTCTAGGAGGAAAGTTGGGACTTTTCAAACAAAACTGGAATTTGGTCACCCAGGACAAATGGGTGTTGGATATAATAAATCGAGGTTACAAGTTTTATTTTCACACTTTTCCTCCTTTCAAAGGCATGCCGGATGTGCCTCCTCAGCAAAGACTGGAGGCTCAGGAGCAAATTACTTCACTTTTGCAGATGGAGGCAATTCAGGTGGTTCCTCCTTCAGAAGTAGGCCTAGGATTTTATTCCCGTCTTTTCCTAGTGCCAAAGAAAGGAAACACTTGGAGGCCAATTCTGGATTTGTCCATTCTCAACACCTACCTAGAAATTCCAAAGTTCAAGATGTTAACATTACAACAACTTCTGCCTATGATAGGCAAAGATCACTGGATGGTAACCCTGGATCTCAAAGAGGCCTATCTTCACATCCCTATCAAGCCCAGCTGCAGGAGATTCCTGAGATTTCGGGCTGGTACTTCACATTATCAGTTCTCTGCATTGCCCTTTGGCTTATCTACTGCGCCCAGGGTGTTCACAAAAGTTCTGGCTCCTGTGATTGCTTTCTTCAGACAGAGAGGAATACAAATTTATCCTTATTTGGACGATTGCCTGATTCTTGCTCAAAACAAAGACATATTACTACAGCATCTCCAGTATGTAATGGCAGTTTTAAGGTGCCTAGGGTATTCTGTGAACGAAATAAAGTCCAGTCTAGTGCCCTCTCAGGACATGTGCTTTCTGGGTGTGAGACTGAATACAGCTTCTCAGATGGCATTTCTGACCCCGGACAAACAAAGAACTCTTCCTCTCTACTTCCAGCAGTTATCAGTAATGTCCAGGCTGACTGCAAGGACAGTCCTCCAAGCCTTCGGGTTCATGGCATCTTGCATTCTAGTACTTCCCAATGCCAAACTGCATATGAGGAAGCTACAATGGTATCTCAAAAGTGTGTGGGCTCAACACTGTCACGGTTTGGACACTGTCATTCGGATTATACCTTACATACAGAAGGAATTCCTGTGGTGGGCTCAGGAATGTCACCTAAACAAGGGACTATCTGTGACCCGACCAGAGGCGAGTCAGATCCTAACGACGGATGCCTCGGACTTGGCTTGGGGAGCACACTTCAATGGAAAATGGATACAAGACATGTGGCCTCCCAAACTACTACATTTGCATATCAACATGAAAGAGATGTTAGCAGTTCAATTTGCTTTGATGGCCTTCAAGGACCTACTTCAGCCAGGACAGGTGTTGATCCAAACAGACAACACAACAGTCATGTGGTACATCAACAAGCAGGGGGGAACCCATTCCTACCCTCTTTGCAGACGAGCAATGATTTTATGGGAGACTGCTCTGAGTTTGCGAATCAATCTTCAAGCAAGGTTTCTGCCAGGAGCACAGAACTCCCTAGCAGATGTTTTGAGCAGACAAATGGTGGATCCCCACGAGTGGAAACTGGATCCTCAGATTTTCAAACAATTGACTGTGGCTTGGGGAACTCCAGACATAGATCTGTTCGCTTCTCCACTGAATTTTCAACTTCCAAAATTTTGCACAAAGATGTTCCACCCAGATGCTTGGAAAGTGGATGCTCTTTCTTTCAGTTGGAACAACCTTCACGTTTATGCTTTTCCTCCTCTGCCTCTTCTCCCCAAGGTACTCTTGAAAGTCAGACAGGACAAGCCTTGCATGATTCTAATAGCACCAGATTGGCCACGTCAGCATTGGTATCCTCTGCTGAGGAGTTTAATCCAGGAGCCTCCTTGGCCTCTGCCACAGGTTCCTCATTTGTTGTCCCAGTCAAACAATCATTTTCTCAATGTTCAGGTGCAGTCCCTCCATCTGACAGCCTGGCGTATTCTGTGATGGAGCCGGTGGGGTCTCAGCTTCCTCAACAGGTTTTAGATGTCATTTTGGAAGCTAGGCGGCCTAGCACTAGAAAAGTTTATGCTGACAAATGGAAGAGATTTTTTCTTTGGAGCACTGCAAAGGGTTTAGTTGTTTCAGTGCCTAATTTGAGTTTTGCACTACAGTACCTTACTGAATTACTGGGCAAGGGTTTGTCTTTCTCTTCTGTGAAGGTTCATGCTGCAGCCATTTCTGCTCACTATGATTGTGACCCTCCTTTATTTTCTCATCCTTTGTTCAAACAATTTCTTAGAGGGGCAAAGAATATAAGACCCCCACGTAGAGCTCCTACTCCTTCCTGGGATCTCAATTTTGTTTTGGAGAAACTTACTTTACCTCCTTTTGAACCTGCAGCTACGTCTGAACTGAAGTTTTTGTCTTGGAAGACTGCTTTTTTGTTGGCCATTACTTCTGCTGGGAGGGTATCTGAATTGCAGGCTCTCATGGCAGTTGAACCTTTTTTGATATTTCATAAGGATAGAGTTTCTTTGCGGACTAACCCTACTTTTATGCCTAAAGTAATTTCTAATGTGGCCTTGAATCAGTCCATTCATTTGCCTACTTTTTATGCTGACCCCCAAAATAAAGGGGAAAAAGTCTTGCATTCTTTGGATATCCACAGGCAGTTACGTTACTACTTGAGCAGAACTAAGGAGTTCAGACAGACTCAACAGTTATTTGTTTCTTTTGCTTTGGGTTCACAGGGGAAAGCTGTTTCAAAGCAGACTATTTCAAAGTGGATTGGTCATTGTATTGCTTTTTGTTATTCTCATCATGGGAAGGATGTTCCTGCTGGGATCAGGCCTCATTCTACTAGGGCTACTGCCACTTCTACTGCTTTTTTGAGGGGTGTAGCTACTAAGGATATTTTGGAGGCAGCTACTTGGAGTTCTGTACACACTTTCACTAAGCATTACCATCTCCCTCTCTTTTCCACGTCCAGGGCTGGGTTTGCCACTGCAGTTTTACAGGGCATGTTAGCAGCTCCTAATGCTTTGTAGTTTGCCAGCCTCCCTTTTCCTTTGCTTTGGGATTCTACCCACAGGTCATGACTGCAGCAATGTGAGACGAAGAACATAGTACAGTTTTGTAACTACCATAAATGTAGATGTTCGAGGATCTACATTGCTGCAGTCCAATTCCCCCCCCCCCTCCTTCCCCTCTTTAGGTTGGGGTTGCTGGGTTTCTTTTGGAGATATTCGTTATTTCCACACTGGGGGTTGTTGGGCTTTTCCTATTTTTTGGCTTTGGCCTTTCCTTTTAGGCCTTCTGACATCTGGGGCAAGAAAGACTGAGGATATGGTGCCGGTCATGCGCTTAAGTACTACTGCGTACTGACGTCAGCTCTAGGCGACAATGACCGACGCCAGCCTAGCCCTTTGGTATTCGGGCCGACCGAGGACAGCGGACTACCCACAGGTCATGACTGCAGCAATGTAGATCCTCGAACATCTACATTTATGGTAGGTACAAAACTGTACTTTCTCGGGCCTTCACATCTCAGATGACCTCTCCTCAACTGTTAATACCAACAATATAGTCAAGAAGGCTCAACAGAGGCTTCACCTCCTGAGAAAGCTCAAAAAGGCCAGGCTCTCACTGTCTGCTCTTGCCACTTTTTACAGGGGAGCTATCGAGAACGTCCTTACTAGCAACTTCATAGCATGGCTCGGCAACTGCACAGGTGCTGAGTAGATGAAATTACAGAGGGAGGTGAGGGTGGCTGAGAAAATCTTAGGCACAAACCTCCCTTCTATTTAGGAGCTTTTCTTTCCAAGAGCAAGAAGGAGAACATACAGAATGCTAGCTGATTCGACCCACAACTGGTTCTCACAACTTGAGTCTGGAAGGAGGTACTGCAAGTTCTACTGCAGGACTACCAGATTAAGGAACAGTTTGTTACTACAGCTGTGAGACTTTTTAACTCTGACACCAACCATAATACCTGATACATTGAAGCCTCTTTTTTCGTTTAATCTTGCTACTCTGAGCAATTATTGCCAGTATTACTGTTATGCAGTATGATGGCTATACTTTGTCACGTCTAAGGTTAACAAGTGCAGTATGGTAAATAAACAGCTGCTATTCACTAGTCTGTATTTATTCTCTATCTTAACGGTGAAGGGGTTTGGTGGTGGTTATTTTTTATCACTGGATAATGGGTGTTGTATGTGTTTTTGTAATGTGAACTACCCCTTGCATGTCATACTTATTTTCTTTCTTATGTTATTGTCTGATACCGCTGTATGTATGATATTTGCACTGCATTTCTGTCATGAGCTGACATTTGTGATTTTGTTTAGGCTGCACTTATGTGGTCCTAAATGACAGTAAAGTTTCGTTGAATCTTTGATATTATTAGGCGATTTGAATTTTCCTGTGATAGTTTGAGCTGATGGTTCTGCTGCAACTACATTGGAGAACAAATTTTATGATTTGTGTCTTCTTAATTTAATTCAAATGATTTTCCTACTAAATCAGAAAATATTTTGGACCTCTTACTTGCAAACATTCCTGATAAGATTATTGAAATAAAACAACTTTGTTCATTAGGCACCTTTGACCATGCAGCTATCATATTCAAAGTAATGACAAAATGTTTTTGTATGAATCAGCAAAAAAGTATTTTTGATAAGTCAAAGGTGTTTAATATCAGTCAAACTCTCTGAAACTGAATTTCACCAAAGATGATGATGATGTGTATCACTGACAGGATTTTGAAAACATATATGAAGCTCATTCAATAAAGTGTAGGAAAACAGTAATTAATAGATCACAGAGAGCTATCTCTCATTGGCGGCATATTAGCTGTACTGAACTTTTGAAGAAAAAGAGAAGGAAATTTAGGCTTTGGAAGAGGTACAAGAGAAAAATTTTAAAACAAGCTTATAATTTAGCATTCAGAAAACTGAATGTTTCTCCGAGTCTGGCTAAAAGTAAATTTGAAAATGATTTAATTAGTATTTCTTCCTCCAAGAAAATGTATTCCTAGGATTAAATCTTTTGGACCAGTTACTGTTGGTAGCATAGTTCTGCATGCTGACATACCCATGGCAAATTTTTTAATGAGAATTTTTGGCAGATGATGCTTCCTCTCCCACAGGAGTTTCTGATACAAGCATATTAATAAATGATGTTAAGTTGTCTATCTCGCCTTCATTCTTGCTGGATGGGTTCGGAGCCGACCTCGGCTCCGACTCGGCCACTCTAAAAGCTCGAGAGTTGGTTCCACCGGCTCGAGGCTCCCCTTATATCCCACAATGCTAGGCGAGAGTTACCTCAGATCTCGTTTGCCGCTACAGCTATCGAGGTGTTGGTTTTCTACCGGTTCTTGGTAAGTGACTTTCTAGTGTACTTAGTCTATTAAAACCCCTTTAATTTTAATAATTTTACGTATTTCCCTTAGTTTAGAGAAATTCTTATACCCTTTCTTTAAAATTCCTGTTTTTTTCCCTCAAGAACTTTAAGTTCTTCCCTTGGGCCTTCAGGCCTCTTTTCCTTCCCTAGTGGAGAGTGTGTGTTATTTTCTCTTAAAACCTAGTTAGTGGTTTATTATATTTTTAATTAGACAGGGTGTAATTAGTGTGTTTGTGACTGTGTGTGTGATTACACCTGTAGTTATGTCTAAAGAAGCAAAGGTCTCAGTTCAAGAAGTGTGATGCGTGCTGTCAGAAAATGTCTCTGACAGACGCTCACACTTCTTGTGTCTACTGTCTGGGACCTTTGCACCTGCAGGACTCCTGTGCTGTGTGCCATGGCTTCAGCCCCAGGGTCCTGCAGGAAAGAAAAAATAAATTGATTTTAAGGGGCTTACTCAAGCCAGAGGATTCCCTTTCTGTATCTACAGGAAGCCCTCTAAGGCATCTAGGTCTTCGGCTCCGACAACTGAGCCGAGACCTAAGGTTTCTAAACCTCTGCCTACATCGGCTCCGGCTGGAGCCGATGAGTCTCAGTCCACAGTTTCTGTGGTTCCTCGGCTACGGCTGGAGCCGAGGTATTAGAAGTTCCCGTGTCGGCTCCGACCAGACCTTCGGAGCCGACAACTAGGAAGAGGTCCAGGTCACCATCTCTTGGCTCCGTTCATTCGGCTCCAGGATCTCCCCTGCTGTCTGAACGGAGCCAAAGATCTCACTCCTCTAGGTCATCGAGGCTGTCGGATCATGACCTTCAGAGGGTAGTGAGTCGACTTCTTAAGTCCGAGGCACTGGCCCAGATGCTTCAGAGCCCGACTCATCAGTCGATGCCTGCCCGGTCCATCAATATATTCCTCCTTCGACTCTCTTGAGCTCGGGCCGGGTCGCC